>NW_026596088.1:14734040-14795382 GCF_907164565.1 Psammomys obesus | reverse complement strand
TGTGTGTGTGTGTGTGTGTGTGTGTGTGTGTGTGTGTGTGTGTGTGTATTCATGCTTTGCACACAGCAGGAGCGCCCTAAGCATTGGGGCTTCTGCTGAGCTGAGAGCTGGCCCTCGGCAATGGCACAGAGGATGGGAAGGTCTGTCCTTGAGCGTCCGAGTGGACCAAAGGCTCTTTCCAGCATCCTACCCAGACACCTGGAAGAGCGAGCGCCCTGAAAGGACCGTGTGTTCGCCCTCTCTATAGACCCTGTTCTCTTGGCAGATGAGCCCACCTCTCCCAAGAAGCCAAAGAGTGTCCCTGAGCCCAAGCCCAGAGTCTCGGAAGTTGAAGCCACCTCTCCCCGGTCCTCTGAATGGACTTCAGTGAGGATCAGCCCTGGAGAGGATGCAGTCGGGCAGGATGTGCTCGCTGTGCGTGTCCTGGTCACGAGTGAGGACAGCAGGTATGCCCAGGTCGCTGAAGGTTAGAGGCAGCCACAAGGCAGGGGGCAGAGGGCCAGGCTGCCTCTGGGATCTGCTTTTCTCTCCACTGGGAACTCCTGGCAAGAGATTCTCAGGGCCTGTTTCCTCATCTGTCAATAGGGACCATTACAGTGACTTGCCTCTGAAGGAGCTGTAAGACCCAAAGAATTGACACATGCCAGACATTGCTTGGTGCATAGTAAATCCGATAAGGCTGTGTAGTCATTGTTTTCTCCGAGCTGTAAAAGGCCTGGCTCCACTGTCTTCCCCCAGGAGTCCACCGTCATATAGGCACTGTCTAATAAGTGACACGTGTCACAGGGAGAGAGGCTCCTGGGCCCTCCCATGCTAAGATGTGATACATGGCAATAGAGAGGCCAAGGTGGGCACAGAGGAGAACACAGTTTTCATGCACCCGGCACATGATCCACACCAACTGCTGTTATGTGGAGAGCAGCCTGCAGGCCTCCCCAGGCCTCCCCAGGCCCCACGTCCACTGAGCACATTCAGAGAAGCCGTCAACAGTATCAAGTGCTTATTAATGCCTAGATTCTGAGTGTGTGGCTATGACTCATATACCGGGTGAGGACTCCGCTATCAGACACCTTCCCTACCTGGGTAGATAGCCAGGGAAACAAGGAAACATTAAGTAAGAAAAATGCCAGCCGCATGTCAGGCAAAGAAATAAAATGGAGTTGTGTAGGGTTAGGATGGCTACCTTAGGCTGGATGGCCAGGAAAGGTACCAGTTACTGAGTTCCACAGTGATAGAGGGCCAAAGTGGTCCCAGAAAGAGTGGGTTACTCTTTCATCCCATGTGGGTCAGAGCTAAGGGTCCTCTGTGAGACCATGCTGGCCATGCAGGGCTCACCTAGATGGGTTCTGGATCTTGCTGGCTGTCAGCTGGAGCAGTGGGAATGGTATATGAACAGAATGGAAGGTCAGTGTGGCCAGAAGCCAATACGGGGAAAAAGGAGGGATTGTACTGGGAAGCTGGGGTGTAGTTCTGTGGAGGCATCCTTACCCAGAATGTACCAGACCCGGGTTCAATGCCCGGCACCAGAGGGAGGGAGGGAGGAAGGGAGGGAGGGAGGGAACAAGGAAGGAAGGAAAGATGGAAGGAAGGACAGAAGGAAGGAAGAGATGATGGGAAGAAAAAAGAGAGAAAGGGAGGGAGAGAGGAAGGCAGGGAGGTAGGGAGGGAAAGCTGGTTAATTGGTTATGAAGAAGATAATGAATTTATGTTTTATTCTGGGAATAATTGAAAGAGTTAACTTCTAAATGACACATCATTAACAATTTTAGATATCTATAGGCTCTGGTGTGGAGAGCAGAGGAGACAGGCTGGGTGACCGTGAAGGCAGGGAGACCTGGGTTGGAGCCTGGGGCTCCTGGGCGTTGGGAGGACACAGGTCAGAGCCATGATGATAGACTTGCTGATAGTTTAAACATGAGGAAAAGAATGGGCACCAGGGCACACACCCCCAAACTTGACTTGAATTGCTGAATGGATGGTACAGACATCCATAGATGCCTCTAGGGTGAGAAAGATGCAAGTTGTGGGAAAGCCCAGCTCTCCGTATTGGACCCATTGGCTTTGGCTGGGTTCATCTCTGTGCTGAGTCTGCAGTTGGCCCTTAAGTCCGCAGTTTCCTTTCCTACATGCTCATCCACACAGCCATGCTGACAGAGGAAAGCCACATGTCTAATCTAACCTGTGGTTTAAAAACTAGGTCCCTAGAGATAAGCATATTTGGCCTCAAGAGCTAAGCAACTACACTCTTATTGATCTTTGTTGTCATTTGTGGGTTGAGTTGGGTTGGGTTGGGTTTGAGGCAGAGTCTCATGTGGCCTTGAACTCATTATACAGCTAAGGCTGGTCTTAAAATCTTGATGCCCCGGCCTCTACCTCCAAAGTGTTGAAAGTTCAGGTGTGTGGCAGCACACTGTTGATGAAGTGCTGGGACTGAAAGCAGAGCTCTGTGTCTTCTAGGCATCTATCAACTCACCCACACCCCTAGCCCTCGGCCATGGTGTGGGAGGAAGGAAATTGAGAATAGCCTTCATTAAAGTGGCTCAGGAGGGGCTGGAGAGATGGCTCTTCTGTTAAGAGCACTGGCTGTTCTTCCAAAGGTCCTGAGTTCAATTCCCAGCAACTACATGGTGGCCCATAACCATCTACAGTGAGATATGATCCGTCTTCTGGTGTGCAAGCAGAACACTGTATAAATAATAAATAAATAAATCTTTAAAGTGGCTCAGGAGGCCTGGGCTGGGACCTTCCTCCTGTTCTGTCCAAACTGTAGTCTTCTGGGATTGTCAAGGCAAAGCGCCTCAGGCTGGGAGACTCATGGAAATGTCTTCTCACATTCTGGGAGCTGGGGTACGCTGTATGACAAGACTATTTTCTGGGAGATGCACCATGTCTACACACCCCAGATCGGAAACCCGTAACAGACCAAACTACAGACACCACTGAGATTTAACTTGGTGAACCATGAGTTTTATTGGGGCTACCTACAGGGATATGGGGGAGGGGTTACCTCAGGAGCAGAAATGGCTCAAAGACAGTTGCATCACCAAAGCCAACCCCCAGTGTGGGTGGCCGCTCACAAAGCTGGGAACCTGGAGCACATTGCACAGCCTGGAGGCAGCTCAACCAGTTGGAGAGTGTTCTTTCCATGTGCCTCAGGTGGTCTAAACCTCTCCTGGGCAGCTCAGCTGGTTTCTGCTCCTTCCAGGTACTCTGATCTTAGAGCCTTCTTTGCAGCTCAGCTATTCGGAGTCTTCTCGGATGCTCAGCCCCCTCTCTCCATCTGAGGAGGATTCTTGCTTACTCTGGCAGGGAGGGAGGGGTCTAGTGCATCTGGTCAGATTCAGGAACTTCCTGAAGTATTGTGAATTGTAACCTTTCCTGCTTAAGGAGCTTCCCTGCAGGATGGAATATATCGATATCACAGGAAACTGTCACACAAGTATGAGATGAAAGGGTGGCAGAGGAGAATTCTCTTGGGGACTCTTAGGGAAGGATCTGTCGCAAGCCTCTCCCTGGCTTATAGATGGCACCTTCCTGTTTGCAATGGCAGCCATCTTCTGTGTACATTTGTGTCCCAGTTTCTTCGTATAAGGGCACCAGTCATAGGATTAGGGCCCACTATAATGGCCCCATCTTAAATCAATCACTCTTTAATGGTCCTCTCTCTAAAAGCAGTCATGTGCTGAGGTATTGGGGATCGCCCTTTTGGCATAGGAATCTAAAGAGACATAATTAAGGGCGTGACAGAGCTAAGTCTGGGCCCAGACCCAGAGGCAGCTGAGCTGACCCCTTTGCTCCAGGCCCCGAGGACTGTCAGAAGAGAGATGAGCATGGAATGCTGAGGGCAGGGGGGATGGATGTCTAGGGCTCCCAGGCCACCCTCCTCTTCCTTCTTCCAGCTCTGATACAGAATCTGACTACAGCAGTGTCGCGGGCTCCTGTACAGAGGCTGCCGAGGAAAGACCCCCACCTCCCGTATCCCCGCCTCTCTCAAAGCCCCTAACTCGGCACACCTCCATGCGGGAGCCCCTCACCCAACCGGTCTCTCTGCTACACCAGGAGGATCCACGAGTTGTGCCTGGTGAGTAAAAGGCCCATGAGGCTTCACTCAAGGACACAGAGAGGGAGCAGGGACCCCGAAATCCCCAGGGCTGGAATCTCTGCTGAACGAAGTCATATGTGGGAAGCGGGAAGTTATGGACTCTGTCTCCAGAAGCTTTGGATCCACGAGTATGATAATGTCTAGTAGTTTTGGGCCACTGTTGGTTGTCGCTGGCTGTTGTAGGTAGGAAATCCAAGTCTCCCTTGCCTGGAACAGCTCCTTGGGTCTCAGGGGCCCCTCCGGTATTTCATAGTCTTTGACAGAAGACTGTGTACACCCAACCTTGATCTGCACGGTAATGAGGGTGATTTTTCTACCTGGACCTCCTCCACAAATGGCCCCTTTTCACCTCTAGGCTGAAGTGAGAGGTGAGTAGCATGCAGTTCTTTCTATGGTATGCTATGGGCCCATGAGCAGTACGGCCAGGCCTGGCGACTCCACTCCGTAAGCTCAGACCAGCTAGAAACTTACCTTTCATGTCTCAGCTCTTGACTCAGCAACGTGTGGGCAAATCGGATGTCGTCCAACTTCATGGCGACCCTGGCAGGGCCTGGGGAGAAAAAACATGGTAATAGAAATCTGCCGCCTTCAATAGCCAGTGAGAGCTGCGGCTCAGCTTGTCCTGCATTGCCCTCTGGTGGCCAAGAGCAGAATTTCCAGCTGGTCCTCTCACCAGTGTGGGGTTTTCCCAGAAGACCAGGCCTGCAAAGACCTGGGCCAAAACAAACAAACACAGAAACTTGCAGAGACGTTTCCCAGCCTTCGCAAATCTGACTCTAACTTTCAGTGTGAGCCTTTAAAAACTAGGAAGCAGGCAGACACGGTCTGTGGCTAATGCCTGTAATCCCCAGAACTCTGAGTTAACAGCAAGATTGCCACAAATTTGAAGCCAGAGCAACATGGCTTCAGGCCAAGACCCTATCATGAAAATGGAAACAAAACCCCAATCCTAAGCCTAACCCTAGCAAATGGGAAGTCTGCCTGGCATTCACCCCGTTCTCTGCTCCTCTTCTTTCCTCAGTAGGACTTTAAGCAACTTACCCTGAAGTTGTAAATCAGAATTATGTGTTGAAAGAGAAAGCTTCTGGATCAAGAATAACAGAGCCAATTTGGGAGGTAAAGACTTCAGAGAGCCAGGACATAGTTTTAAACAGCCAGTGCCATGAAGGAAACCTGGAGATGGTTAGTCTCACTATTAGAGGAAAAAAAAAAAAAAAAGAAAAGAAACATTTTCTTATAGATGTGCTCAGACACAATTTTTCCCAATGCTCCTCTGCTGTCATGAGAAACACTGGCCAAAACCAGCATGGTTTTGGGTTATGGGTTATAGTCTGTAACTGAGGGAGGCCAAGGCAGAGACTCAAGACAAGAACCTGGAGGCAGGAACTAGAGTGAAGGCCGTGGAGGAGCACTGCTTACTGGCCCACTTCCTCTGTCTTACTCAGCTTCCTTTACTGTAGAGCCTAGAGCCGACTGTCTAAGAAGGGCACCACCGCAGTGGACTGGGCCCTCCTACATGAATTAGCAATTGAGAAAATACCCTCAAAGGTATGCCCACAGGCCAATCTGATGGAGGGGATTCCTTCCTCCAGGATATGACTAGGTTTCTGTCAAGTCTGCAAAAACCTAGCCAGCACAATGCTTAACTCCACAGAAAGCTTCTGGTTTATGTCAAGTTAATGATGTCGAGAGATGCCTTAGGTCATGCCCTTTGCAATGGCTGCTGGTGTCTGCTTTTTTAGGCATCCTGTGCTGGCAGGGAAGAGCATGGCAAAACCAGACTCTGTGATGCATGGGCGGGCTCCCAGAAACAGGACGTTTGGTCTTGACAGCCCAACTTCATTCTACAATGAATTACTGGGCAGATAGAAACTGCGTAGACTGTATGGCTTTCAACCATTGGTTGATTCAGTCTTTGGTGGTCGTGGTGATAATTGACAGACAAGCCCCAGTGCAAATGTGACATTTCTTACGTAGATGCCTCGGCTTAGACATGACCCGTCCCTCTCCCACACCTTACTCCGCCGAGTGCTCGCGTGTTGAAGGCTTGGTCCCTACCTATTGACAGTTAATTAAACCGTGAAGGGTGCTAACTCTAGTGGATTAACTTCTCAATGAGGCCATAGCTGAATGGCCCATGACAGTGTGAGGCCTAGTTGGAGCAAGTAGGTAGGTGTGTCTCTCAAGAATCTATCCGCCAGATTCTTCCTCCACTCTCGCAGCTTCCCAGTGGGACAGCTCACTATGTGATGCTCTACCTCACCACAGGCCAATAGGAATAGGCCCAACTGGCTACAGACTGAGCCCTCTGAAGCCCTGATTCTGCCTGTAGTTAGTCTGCAGTGTCATGCATCGAAGTGACGAAATAAGCCGATCATTTTCTCAAATATCGCAGAGCAAACCCACTGGCACATCTCAGGGGAGCGTCACCAGCCAAGATGCTCATCTGTATCACTGCCTCCCGGAGGATTTAGGGAGCCTGGGTGAGAGCAGATACTGTTTTCAAGACTCCTGGTCTGTACAACCATGACCTCAGCGATGTTACCCACAACAGACACAAGGGGAGACAAAACCCTCTCTCCCCATCTCTCTAGGTGTCCTTTTCATTTGGTTCTCTTTAGTTTTATCCTTTTACAATACATGAGTAAAATGTAAAGAGGTAGTGGATTTGCTGGTCCTTTTTCTGTTAGGACATTTTACCAGAGATGGTCAGGACTGCCTTGGCATGCCAAGGAACCTTCTATACCCTCCAAGTTCCTCAACACTGAAACTTCCTGAGATGAGGGTGGAAAGCAACTTAAATCCCTGCATTAAGGAAACTCCAGAAAACACTCCCTTAAGCTATCTGCGCCTTGATCACCTTTCCATTGCTGTGAAATAATAATAATACAACTTAGAGGCAGACAAGACTCTGGCTTGTTGTGGCAGAGTGCCGGTCCCTGGTCTCTTGGCCCAGCTGCGTTTGGGCTTGTGGTGGGGCACTGTATCACGGTGGAGAAAGCTGCTCACTTAGGAGCATCTCAGAAGTAAAAGGAAAACCAGAAAGGAGCGGGGCTCTCGTGTTCCTTCAAGGTTGCAGGCCCAGCATCTGAACTTCCTGCCATTAGACCCCACCCTCTGACCCCACCCCCCTCAGCACTACAGGCTAAAGGACCAAGCTTCTAACACAGCAGCCCTTTGAGGACATGAAAAATCCAGGTCAGGGTTCCTATAGATCTGTGTAAAAGCAAAGTCCCAGACGCCCACCGCCCGAGAGCCAGGGCCTGTGGGCCCGGAACATGATCGAGTGTCTGCATTTGGCAGAATCCCACGTGCGTCAAGGATGCAGAGAAGCAACCCTGTGCTTCTGGGCTTTGCACATCCCACAGGGCAGCTTCCTGGCATGCCTGAATGAAGAAGGTGCCCAAGCCACGAAGCGGGTACATCTAATTCATTGAGTGTGTGGGCAGAAACCAATATGATTTAGGAGGGCAATCTGTCCCCAGGTTGTTCCAGCCTAAACAAGTTGGTATTCTCCATCTTCGAGCAGTCACGTGACTGCTATAGGTCAGGAAGAACACTACTAGTGTGTAACAAGGAAATCAGACCAAAGGCTGGCTAAATGCCTGCGCTCTACTTCTTTTCCCAGAATAGATTGTGCACTAAAAACGCTCCTGTAAAACCAGTACAAAGTGGGGCCAGAGAGATAGCTCAGAAGTTAAGAGCACTTGCAACTCTGGCAGAAGATCCAGTTTTGGTTCCCAACACCTACACAGTGGCTCACAACTGCCTGTACCGCCAGATCCAGGGAAAATGGCACACTCTTTTGACCTCTGAGGGTACCCGGCATGGACATGGTGCACAGACATACATACAGGCAGACACTCACGCACATCGAGAGCAAACAAACAAAAACCCACATACAAAGTTAATCAACATACACAGAGCCCGAGCTGGAGAGAAGGGAGCCGCTGTGCTCCGGGGGGCTGACACCGCTCAGCAAACCGTTGCTGTAAAAGCTACTTAGGAATTTCTTTTGCCAGGTGTGGCTGCACGCACCTGTGACCCCAGCAGTGAGCAGAGGGAGGAGGGTTGCCGCTAGCCTGAGGTCATCCTGGTCTGCACAGGAAGATCCAGGCCAGCCAGTGCTACACAGTGAGACCTCATCTGAGCACAAAGGAGGAGAAGGGAGAGGAGGGCTGGATGGAAAGAAAAGGGAGGGAGAGAGAGAGGCTGTCTCTCTTGCAGGGAGTTTGCTGTGAGATCACATCTCCTAGTCATGTCAGATGATGTACCCATACGTCTCACCAAGACTGTCTAAACATAAGCTGTGTGAGGACATCAGCAACCAAAGTAGACGGGAGAAAGTAATGTGGCCTCAACCCTTCACAAAGAACTACAGTCAGCTAAGGAATGCTGAAAGAAAGAAGGATACTCTCCCCCTGGGAAGAACATAAAAATTGTGCAATACCAAATGGTCAGCCCTGAGAACACACATACAGGTAGCATTATACAGACAGTGCAGCTTATATTTAGGAGTATATATGTATATAGGAATGTAACAACAATTAATGAAAAAACAAGAGGCCATGAATTTGAAAGAGAGCAAGGAGAGGTATATGGAAAGGTCCAGAGAGAGAAAAGGAAAGGGAGGAATGATGTAATTATATTATAATCTCAAAATTAAAAGAAAAAAAATGCTGTTCCTCACTTGGGCCCATGGGATAATATAGAGCAAGGGAAACATCTGGCCTTTAGGCTTAAATTTGTAATTGTCTTTGTCCAAACTTTGGGCCAGACCCCGACATGTAATCACTTCAGGAGCGTCTATGTCAAGCCAAGTGATACCTGCCCTCTCACCCACCCTCCAAGGCTGAAGGCATAAAGAAGACAGTAATCCTGGGTTTTCCTTTAGCCTCTATAGTGTCCCATTCAAAAAGTCCAAAAGAAGCCAGCAAGTTTCCAGTCATTGTGCTAAACCAACAGTCATGCCTTAGATCCCAGAGCCGCAGAGCCTGGCAAGCAGGTCACAGAGTCCGCCAGCTGCACTCATCAAAAGGGCGTGGCTTGGTCTCTCAAGTATGAAAACTGCTTCTGGTCACCCTGCTGAGCGAGGGAGAGCGCTGATTAACGGGACCACACTTAGGCTTTGACCTCTTGCTGCCTGACCCAGATCTTTGTCTGTTAAATCCAGAGTGCTCCAAAGATGGGCTCACATGCCTGTTTTCTGCTCCGGTAATGATGCTGTTTAAAACCCTTCCCTGCATTTCCACCATGACTTCTCGTTTTCTATGGGAACACCATGGCTGGGGCAACTTAGAGAAGGAAGGGTTTGCTTGGGCTTCCAGTTCTAGAGGGATGAGAGTCCCGAGTGGCAGGCAGGCATGGCAGCCAGAGCAAGAAGCTGGGTGCTCACATCCTCAGTGGCGAACACAAAGCAGAAAGGGAACTGAAAGTAGAGTAAGGCTGTATATTCTCAAAGCCCACCCCTCTCAATGACACACTTCCTTCAGCAAGGTCACTAACGGGGGACCAAGCGTTTGAATACCTAAGCTCGTGTGCCTATATCTCAATCAAACCATCACAGAATCCAGAGTCAGGCCTCTGGCCTAGGACTCCCATTATTTTATGTCCCCACTATTGTCCTTGCCATGGTACAGTTGTGCCTGAGGTCACCTGAGCCATCAGGTCCACTGTTCCACAGAGTTTAAAGCAGGCACCCGATGGAGCCAGAGGATCCTGTCCTGAGAAAGGAAACCCAAGGTAGTGGCTGACATGGCGGAGCTGGAGGTCAGCTCACCAAAGCAGGGGGTGAGGTGAGATGTCTTGGCTTTAGAGGGTTCTGTGTTCAAACCTTCCCTGTCCATGCCCACACAGACACAGACACAGACACACACACACACACACACACACACACACACACACAGACACACACACACCCATATCTTCTTCCCTGTACCTCCCCGTGCTACCTTCTGCCCCTCAGATGTGTGCCTGTGCACCTCCTTGCTTTGACTATGATGGCAGTATGGGGGCCTGAGCATTAGAGCCTAGCAGGGGAACAGGATGCATTTGGATCCCACACCTCTTCTCAGGGTCGGAACAGCCAGGGCCTCTGCTCAAGGCCTAGCCAGGCAGAGGGGAGGCACACAGGGTGCTGCAAACGTGCTTCCACAGGAACCCAGCTTTCAGGAGTCAGTTCTCACCTTCTGCCCTCTTGAGCCAGGGTCTCAGACGTTGCTTCTGTACAGTGCACTCCAGATCAGGCAGGCTGTCAGTGTCCCACTGATTCTCCCATCTACCACCGTTTTCCTTTCCCTTTCCCCCCTCCAGACCCTTCTATATACCCCTCCTTGCTTTTCTCCTAATTCATGGCCTCTTTTTTTAATTGTTATTATATGCATATATGTGTTTGCATATACATATATATTCCTAAATATAACCTGTTGTGTTTATACAATGTTACTTGTGTGTTTTCAGGGCTGACCATTTAGCACTGGACAACCCTTTGAAGTGGTCTTCCTTGGGGTCCTAGGACCACCTTTTCTCACTCCCAGCCTTTTTTTTTTTTTTAGGTTTCAGGGGTCAAACTCAGATTATCTGCTAAACCATCCCCCTAGCCTCCTGTATAACTATTTGATGAAGAATGAATGAATGAATGAATGAATGAATGAATGAATGAATGAATGAGTGTCTAAGTGAGCGAGTGAGTGAAAAGTAGGATGGGGGTCAAAGAAGTTCACTGTGATGAGCGGAAGTGTCTCAGTCCATCCTAAGCGGTTTGCCTGCTAACTTTTGGTGAGTAAGCCATAGGAGACAAATTCCTCCCCTGCGCCAATTAACAGACTCCTAACTCCCTGCCATCTTCCTGCCCCTTTCTGTTTTTCACCACAGCTCTGCACCGGACCCACAGCCTCCAGACTCCAGCTCCAAGCAAATACCAGAGCTGGAGAAGAGAATTCCAGTCGAGTGAGTCATGAGCAGGGGGGACGGGTGCGTGGGGGCAGTTGCTCTCATTCCTTACATGGTGTCTCTCTGCCATAGCCTGGGATACCAGGGCAAGGAAAACCATTCACTTGGCTTGATTTCCACTGCTGACTAGAAACATTGCCAAGGGATCTGGGAACCCCCTCCCATCCCTCTCCCCCTCCTCTGAAGTCCCAGTGCCTTCAGCCGACCAGAGCCCTAGCCGTCATGAACTAAGCCTGAAATGAGAAAGAGGAATGCTTGTTCTCTCCCAGCAACTGGGCTAGATCCCCCTTTTGGGTCCATTCATTGCGACCAAGGAATGAAGGTGGCAGCTTGCACTAGAATGTGTGTAAACACACAAACACACAGTTTGTTTCTTCTAAGCAGATCCTGGGTGAATGTCAGAGCTCCCACAAGAGGCACAGTGACCATGCACACACCATCACACAGCAAACCTAACTTCTTCCAGAACGCTTGAGGGAGAAGCTGAGGCTCCCTCTGCTTTGAGCCCCTCGCCCCTTCAGCCCGCCCCCTCCCATACCCATGCTCCACCTCCAGCCTCACTCTACCCCGGCTGACCCAGCACGGCCTTGGGCAGGAGCTCCTTCTGAGTCAGCGTGATTCCCAGCCAGTGAGTCATGTGCCGCCAACCCCCAGACTCAGCACCTCTCACTGTGTCTCCCTAGGACAAGGCAAACTTCGGAGCTAGGCCAGGGCTGCACACCTGGGAACAAGCTAAGACGATGCTGGAATCATCTGAGCTTCCCAGGGTGGCAAAAGTGACAGGACGGAGGGAACTAAGGTTTTCCAGGGTGCTCTCATCCGGGGCCTAGAGCTTGAGGAGCACCAGGATCCTGCTCTCAGGACAGTCCTCCTAGCTGCTGGGCCATCCCAACGGTCCTGAGTATCACCAGCGTCAAGGGGCTCAGTCTGTGCTCAGCAAGCTCCCAGCGTGGGGTGAGATAGGAGAGTGGCAAACAGCAGGGACAGGGGTTCTAGAAAAATAAGACAGAGTTCTGCTACTCACCAGGTGAGGTCTGGGGACAGACCTGGAGGCTTCAGTGTCCAGTTATTAATGAATTTAGGTGGGTCTTACATACACAGTAACGCTGGGTGTGGACAGGGCTTGAGCTTGCCATTTCTCTGACCTAGCAGGGTCAAGACCAAAGGCGTTCTTGTGTATGTGTGAGAGGAGGGAGGGATGGAAGAAGAGGGTTGGGGGGGAGGAGGTTTGAAAGCCGGTTGGCACAGCAAAACAGCATACTGGCTCAAGTTTGCAAGCTGCTGCCCCTAGAGGGCACTCCAAGACTTTGAGAAGTCCTTTTTGGCTAGAAAGCAGTGACGCCTGGACTCCAAGTCATCATGACAACTCCAAAAGTTATGAATCCCTGTGTGCTCCAGAAGAAGGTTTGTCAGTCAATAGGATATAGAACAGAGGCACCTTCTCCAAGCAGAGCATGCTTACAGTGACCTGCACCACCATTGCAAAAAGGCCAAGAGGAGGTAGCACAAGGAATTGCTCCAGGGGACACAAGCTGTAATCCTGTCCCATGCCTGCTTTTCAGCCCTTTGTCATAAAAGGAGCTGAGAGCACACAGCACTAAGATCCTCTGCCGGACAGAGGACCGTGGAACCTGGCTGGAACATCCCAGAGTTCCCCATCAGGCGTGGGAAAGGAGGACTAAAGTAGACAAAGAATGTGCTCGTAAGCCAAGAGTTCAAGAAACCCTGGTGCAGTGGTGTCCCACTCCCCATGAAAGAGATCAAGGGTCTGGCGGTATCTTTGCTGGATACTGTTTGTGTGCAAGAGAGGGAAATGGATGTGATTCATGCTAAGCCAGCATTTGCCTGCATGGCGGTGTGTAGTTTTTAAGATAAGGGCATGGGATAACTTGCTTGTGTCCATTGTAAATGTGAACAGACTGGGGTTCTGGGGACCTCCTTCACTATCTTTTAGAGAAGCTCGAAGACAGGCCCAGTCTCATAGGAGAGGCTTCCCATCTCTCCACTCTTCACTGGCCTTTCTTTCGCCTCCTGGAGTCATGTCTGGTCCTTGGGCAATGACTTGGCCCAAGGACAAAGACAAGGGAGAGACTGGACCTCCATGTCTCCATGTCTCAAGCCCTCCACAAGTTCTGGCTTTAAGTTAATGTAAGGACCTTGTGGCCAGAGACCCCACAGCATGGACGGGGCCTGGGAGGAGAGGGAGGAGAGGGGAATGGCTTCTGGGTCACCATCTTGTGGATCTTAAGCCTTTTCTGTCTAGCTTGAGTCTCAAGGTGTTTCTGGCCCTGTGTCGCAAGGTCCCCTGTGACTCCTCAGAGGACAAAGGGATAGTCTGTGAAGCTGGGGGCACTTTTGAGGCTGCTTAAGGAGCCTGATCCAGCGGATGGCAGAGAGAGGAGAGTGAGGGGGCGAGGAAGAGGGGGAGGAGGAATTTGGCAGGAATTTAGTAACTGGGGGCAGGAAGCAAGACAACGGACTGACTCACAAGTTTTGCCTTTTTAGGCTCGAACCATTATGTTGTGGGCTGAGATGGGGTGTGGGCGATGGGCTGGAGGCCAGCCCTGCCCTGCATCAGCTCCCGGCAGCTGATGGCTTTCTCCCGGGTTCTCCCTGTTGCCCACCTTCACAGCAGCTGTGTTCCCCCTGTCACCTTTTCCCTTACAAACATCCTAAGGCCGAGGTGGAGTACCCTGTGGGAACTCACAGAGCACGTGTGTCCAACAGCCATCTTTTCAGAGCCCATACCTGGTATGCACTGCCTAACATGTTAGCCTTTGGATGAGGGGAACAAGAAGCAGACTGGAAGGCCACCAACATCCCCCTGAAAGAGGTGTGGACACTTCTTGGGTGGAGCTAACTGAGGCTGGGCTTTTCTTTCCGGCTTGTGTTCCCCGAGATCCTCCACTCTGTCATTATGTTCCTTGAGTTTGCTCAGAGTAACAAAATCACAGTTCGAGTACCTGAGCAGGTAGCTGTCACCTAGAGCTTTGGGGAAACTGAGGCCTGGGAATTGTGTTGAACTAAGAAATGAGCTAGAATCTGTTGGTTGGACACAGGATGGGAAATCTGAATGGGCCACCTAAGCCTTCACAGCAGGGAGTTGGGGTAGCTATCAGAGAATGAGCTGGTGAGACATTGGTCTGGGATGTGCCTGAGGAATGCCGTTGTGGGCCACAATGGCTTAGGATGGCCTGAGGATGAAGCACAGAATATGCCCATGACAGACTGTGCTTTTTTCTGAATCTGCCTGAGTACAAGTTATCTGAAATGCTCCATTCTGGAGATGAAATACCTGATGTTGCAGACTTAAGGCTACCAAGTTGGAGGAGAAGAGGGACAGGGGGTGTCAGCCTGAATCACTTCCTGGGCTGCACTGCCAGAACCCTGCTCCTGCAGGACAAGGTGACTTCAGCTGCCCACAGGTCAGAACCAGGTTCCTCCCCCCGCCCCCACTCCAGAAGGCAGCCTCACTCCAGGCCAGCCTCGCTCCTTTCCTGCACATCTCTGAAAAAACAGAGCACTTTCTGCCTGTTCCCTGAGCCACAGAAATTTGGCAAGGACCCATTAATTCTGTGTGATTCGAACAGCAACCTCCCTCCCTTGGGTTCTCATAAAATCTCAAGCTAACCACCTTGTCTGAGAGCCCCCCGCCCCCGTGCCCCAGGACCACACATGTGAGAGGAAGAGCCCATTTCATTAGGACCAAGCATCTAGCCTGTCCGCGCCCGCAGCTAATGGTCTGACATCTTGTAGAAAGGAGCCTCGGATGGTTTATTATGGAGAGACTTAGTACAGTCCCAGCACCTGCCTGCCATGGCTTCAGGGAGGAAGCATTAGCAGGAAATGTCTGTCTCCAAGAAGTACTCTGTGGATTGTGTTCTCATCTCCTGGGGAACAATCTTACAGAAGTCTCAAGTGGTAACTTACATGACTCCTCCTCTAAGGGCCCTGCTGCCAAGTCTCAAGCTATGGGCACTAGGAACTCTGAGTCCGTCCCCAGCATCTTTCTTTCTAAAACTGAGGGTCCACCCTCAATCTCCTCTTTTTATGTTAAAAAACAAGGTAATAACAGAATATGTTTTTCCTTGATAGAATCAACATCCATGAACCGAAGAACCCCATCATTTCCAAAAGAGCCTCCTCCTTCTCCTCCTCCATCTTTGCCTTCCTCATCTTCACTGACATCTTCATTTTCTTCAGCCAGTGTAGCTGGGCTCACTACAGATAATTCCCTGCCTGCTCAGGTACGTGCCCTCCAGGGCCCTGCACAAGAAATGGGAAAGCTGGAGCCAACTGTCCATGCACCTCACTAAATCAGTGGTCCTCAACCTTCCCAATGCTGCAACTCTTGTTCCTCATGTTGTGGTGACTCCCAACCATAAAATTATTTTTTCACTACTTCATAACTGTAATTTTGCTACTGTTAGGAGTCACAATGTTAAGTATCTGTGTTTGTTTGTTTGTTTGTTTGTTTGTTTGTTTGTTCTCTGTGTAACCTTGGCTGTCCTGGACTCACTTTGTATGCCAGGCTGGCAGCGATCTGCCTGCCCCTGCTTTCCCGAATGCTGGGATTAAAGGCATGTGCCACCACAACCAGCAATATCTACATTTTCTGATGGTCTCGGGCAATGCACCTGTCTGCCTCCCGAGGGGTCATGACCCACAGATTGAGAACCACTGTTTTAGAGCCTCAAATGGTCTTTTGATTACAGTATATCTAAGGACTGCGGGTAGATGCCAGCAGGTTCCAAACAGCCCCTTGCAACGAAGAGTGACCTTTCTGAAACTTCCTTCTGATTTTGAGTACCTAAGAGCAGAGAAAGGAAGAAAGTGGTGTGTCCATTGACACTCACCTGCCCCTAGAAATAAACACGAGGAGGAGCTGTAAGTAACTGGTATTTCTGCCCATCCCTCACAGGTGCCAGCTTACAACCTCCACTCCCCAATGGTCTCCAGAGGTGATTTCAGCCCCACTCCAATCTACCTCAGACGTGCCAGGGCTCAAGGGATTTCGAAGCAAATCCCTTTCTATCTCCCTCACAGCCCCATGCTGGAGAACACAGAATACAGTCTGCTGAGCCCTGGTGGAGAAGGCCTCAGAAGCTCTGGGGACATGCCCTCGAAGGGATGCCAGGAGTCACAGGCTCCTGGGAGCACCAAGAGCATGCACAGAGACTCCCATCCCATTACAGGGAAGGACCAGTGTTTGTCCCATCAAAACCCAGGAGAGGTGAGGGAGGGACCCCGGAGGGAACAGACATGTGGCCCAGAGCCGTCCAAAGAAAGGAAGCTGGGCTTGAAGAAATTAGTCCTCACTCAGGAGCAGAAGACCATGCTGCTAGACTGGAATCACTCCACCCCTGTGCACAAGGCTGGGGAGCAGCTCCCCCAGGAAAGTGCTGCGAATCACAGAGGCCAGAGCCTGAAAGCTGCAGTCTGCTCCTCCACCCTCTCCCAGGCCATGAAAGAGAAACTGCTACCCCAGGCGAGGACTGTGGGGGAGGTGCGAACCCCAGCGGTCAAGGCACCACAGGAGAAAGAAGTGCCTCCGCCCAAGTCCCCCCTGAAGCTCATAGCAAATGCCCTCCGAAGGTCTGTGAACCCCAATTCTGAAGGTGGGAAGAAGACCTGCCCCAAACCAGAGTCAAAAACCTTGCCTCGAGGCCAGCCGCATGCCTTCACTCGTTCCTTTAGCCTCAGGAAAGCCGGTTCTAATAAAGATGGGGACCAGCAGTCTCCAAAGAGATACATGGCCAAGAAGGTTTCTGCCTTCTTCTCTCTGGCTTCCCCAACATCTAAGGCTGCCCAGGCCTCGGACTTGAGCCCTCCTGACCCCCTCCTCCGCACCCGGAGCTTGCCCAGCCGACACTCCAAGATGTCCTTTGCAACATCCCCACCCTCAGGCAGCAAGACTGAAGATGTCCCCACTCTCCTGGAGAAAGTGAGTTTGCGAGATGCCAAGCACGTTCCAAATGAAAGAGCCTCGAGTAATTCTTCCCATGGCCTCAAAGATAATTCCTTTGAGAGTTTTCTCCAGGAATGCAAACAAAGAAAGGACATCGGACACTTCTTTAACAGCCCCGTGGGGCCACCGGGGAACAAAGTCCCGTCTTTGGAGCGGCTGGTACAGCCTTTTGGCAGCACCTCCATGGGGCAAGTGCCTCACTCTTCTTCCACAGGGCCAGATGCACGTAAGTGTCTTTCCTAGAGGGTAGACGGGTTTCTGCGGGGCAGTCAGTGGATTAGCAGGCACACAGGCACTTTGCTTCACTCTTCCAATTCACTCTGACAAAAGTGGGGAAGGGCGGGACCAGCGAGATGGCTCCGCTGGTCTCAAAGGCTGAAGACCTGCGTTCCATCGCTAGGACCCACACGGTGGAAAGGGAGAACCAACCGACCTCCCCAGAGCTGTCCTCTCACCATCCCATGTGTGTCCCCCTCCCCCAATACACAAAGAAATGAATGGAATTGAAAAAAAAAGTTGGAGAGAACTTGAAAATGTTCTAAGAGAAATCTGAAAAAGAATGAAATTAAGTTATACAAAGAGCTACCATTAACAATAATCCTACCAGTTTCCTTCTGTGTGACTATGTGAACTTTTTACCAAGATGTACATACAATTGTATATTCTAAAAAAATCAACTTTATAATATAGGTGTTATCCAGATTATCACAGATTCGATATAAATGTGATCTGAAAGAGCGTGTCATCTTATGACAGTGTTGTCATTTAACGAACCATTATTCGATTATTTAGCTTATAAGTATATATGTAATATATATTTACATATGTACAAATATATTTGCAGGTGAATGTATTTATACCATATGGATGGTGCTGGTTGGATATTTTTACGCATGTACCTTTTTGTTTCTTTTGAATTACTTAGCACTTTTCTGTATGTTTGATTACCGATGAAAATAGAGACTTTGTACATTTCAATCTGGTTGTTGTTAATTATTTAACTAATATATTGAAGAGACAGAGTAATCAAACAGTACGGAAATACCTAACACAAAGCAGAGCATTTATTGTTTCTGCCCTTGACAAAATTTAGTGTGTTTCTTTAAGGATGGTTTAAACACAAATGTGACTTCTCTTTGTGTGTGTGTGTTTGTGTGTGTGTGTGTGTGTGTGTGTGTGTGTGTGTGTGTGTGTATGTGTGTGTGGTGCATGTACACTCTAGCCCAGAAGAGGTTGCTGGGTGCCCTGGTCAATTACTCCCTGGCTTTTTGTTCCCCTGAGGCAGGGTCTCTCACTGAGCCGGGAACTAGGCTGGTAACCAGCAAGCCACTATGATTCTCCTGTCCACTCCCCTACAATGCCAGGATTGCAAAAGTGGGCGCAGCCCTGCACGGCTTTTCACGTGGGGACCCTCACATTTGCATACCCGCTGAGCTGTCTGCCCAGACAATGATTTCTCTTGTCTGAATGTTCATTTGGTTGCGTCAAACAAATTGTGTTCCTGTTATTTTCAGTTTTCAAAAGTTCTGTTTTTCTTTATACTTTTACCTTTTAATTTTTTTTAACTCATAGGGGAAAATCCGCTTTCAAGCAATTACTTATTTATCTTCTTTGCACACTAATCAAACACCTGCATGAATTAACAAGAGGACTTATTTGCAGCTGAGTTTGGAATAAGCATAGGTAACTTGAGATCTAAGGATTCTTATAAAATCACCCACCATAAAATTTATTATATATATATATATATTATTTTATATATATAATTTTAAAATTTGATTCATTTTTATTTTATGCATGTTTTACCTACATGTATGTCTGTTTTGCCACGTGCATACCTTGTGCCAAGAGAGGCCAGAAGAGGTTGTCTGGTTCCCTGGGACTGGAGCTACAGATGGTTGTGAATCATTGTGTGGATGCTGGGAGTCAAACCCGGATCCTCTGCAAGAGCAGCAAGGGCTCTTGACTGGGCATCTCTCCAGCCCCATGTAACAGACCGCTAATAGATAATACATTTATCTGCTTTAAAACTAAAGGGCACGTAGCTGCCCGTGGCAGTTCATGCCCATAATCTCAATGCTCATAGGTCTGAAGCAAAAAAGAATATGAGTTTGAGGCCAGCGTGGGCTATGTAGTGAGACTTTATCTAAGGAAAAAAAAAGACAACAAAGAAAAATAAGCTGAAAACCTGTCATAAATCTCTTGTCATAAACATGAACTTATCCACCTGATTAGAAAGCTTCCGCACAGCTTTAAAAAACAAAAACAAGAAAGTGTTAACAGAGAAAAAAGACTAAAAAAAGAAAAAAAAAAAAACTGGAGAAAATCTTTGCTAACTATTCATCTGGTTGGAGACTCATAAGCAGAATCATGAAGTACTCAAAAAGCAAACACCCAAACAAAAAATAATCTAATCAACAAATGGGCAAATGAACTGAACAGAAGAATAAATGTCCAATAAATTCGGGAAAATGTTTAACCTATTTAGCCGTCAGGGAAACGCAGATCAAAACTAAGATCCCATCTCATGCTGGCCAGAAGGGCTGTCATCAGGACCACCGAGAAAACCACACATGCTGGCCAGTGAGGACGGAACAAACAGGAGGGACCCTCTGTCCTGCTAAAGGGATTACTAGTTAGTGCAGCTGCTGGGGGACTCAGTGCGAAGGTCCAACAGACACAGGGACGGGAGCTGCCACAGATCTAGGTGTGTCACACCTCCTCACACACCTGAGACAACCAAATTCAACACGCAACAGGCCTCCAGGCCATGCACACCCAAGCACACTGCCTCACCATTCCGAACACCTAACATACAGAGTCAGATTTGGTGGCCACCAGCCGATGGCGAGACCTGAGTGTGGTGGTCTCACCTGCAGTCTTCACACTTGGCCTGGAGAACTGAAAGGCTGAGGTCAGCATGGGCCACACCGAGAGCCTGTCACAGAACCAGACCAAACCATTGCGGGGTGGAATGCGCACACACACACACACACACACACACACACACTTAAAAAACCACAGAAAACAAATAAAGTATCTATACACGATGGAATGGGGAGGTTGTTTTTGTTCTGTGAGATTTTGTTGTTGAGCAAAGTGTCCATAGTGCAAGGCGTGCTGTTTCAGTTATTCAGTGATGCCTGTGGTAGGAATTCTTTATTTTTCTTTTTTATTTATTTATTTGTTTGTTTGTTTATTTTAATTTCAAGACAGGGTCTCTCTGTGTAGGTGTGAATGAATGTAGTTCATTCAACTCAATGAACCCACTAGGCTCTATTTGGGGTCTTCCTGCCCGCGATGTGGTCAGGAAAGGACCTCAGGGCAGAAAGCATCTGTGGTTGTAGTGTTTCCTATGTGGGTTTCTGCTCTCATCTTTTACATGCTTCGGTACTGCCTGCTAATATCTGGGGAAAGGTGCTTCGTCTATTTTGTCCTGGATTCTACTGTTCTCTGGTGGAAAAGTCAACTCCAAAATCTTTGGTCCCTCTAAGAGAGCTGTAGAGCAGCAATGCTGCAAACTTGTTAAAGACTGCAAATGAAAAGTGAACTTCACAATTGTTGGTGTGCCAAGGACTAGAGAAGATTCAATGGCATTAAACTGTGAACTGCCCTTTTATTTTATTTTTTTTTTTCCAAGACAGGATTTCTCTGTGTAGCCTTTGCTGTCCTGGCCTCACTTTGTAGAGCAGGCTGACCTTGAACTCACAGAGATCCACTTGCCTCTGCCTCCCCGAGTGCTGGCATTAAGGGGTGTGCCACAATACCCAGCTTGAAACGCCTTTTTACCTGAGGCTGAGGAGATAAATTATGCTTAGACGCCATTTCACTCGCACCCGCTGCTGTCCCATTTCCAAATGAAATTCTACAGAAATAACTTTTTTGACTTCTTTTCCTTTTTTTTTTTTTTTTTTCAAGTGTTTTGAGACAGAGTTTCTCTGTGTAGCCTTGGCTGTCCTGGACTTGCTTTGTAGACCAGGCTGGTCTTGAATTCACGGAGATCCTCCTGCCTCTGCCTCCCAAGTGCTGGGATTACAGGTATGTTCCACCACACCGAGCTTACTTACTTTTTTTGAAACTAGAAAAAATTCCAACTTTACATTTATATTTCTCCCGTAAGTAAAGGTCAGTTGGGCGGTTTTAGCAACATTAAAGTGTCATTAATTGAGTCAATGCTAACGGTGAAGATGGTGAAGACAATAGCAATGCTATGTATTCGTTGCCAACTTGAGTGGGTGTAGAGCCACCGAGAGGCACACATCTGGGCCGTCTGCAAGGGTGTTTCTAGAGAGGGTTAGCTGAGGAGTGAGGACCTACCCTGAAGGTAGACAGCACTGCCAAATGGGCTGGACTGGTGGACAGAATAAGAGGGGCTGAAGAGGAAACCGCGGCAGCTTTCATCTCTCTCTGCTCAGAGTCGAGCAAGCAGCCCCCCACCAACACCCCTGCTTTCCCTGCCGTGATGGACTACATCCTCAACTTGAAGAAGCCCTCCTTCCCTCAGATTGCTTCTTTTTGAGACGGTCTCAGCTCAGGCTGACCTCAAACCCCCTAGGTAGCCAAAGATGACCTTGAACTTCTGCTTCTCCTGCCCCCAGCTCCCAAGGGTAGTGCTGGGGGTCTGACACAGTGTCTCCTGCATTGCTAAACATGAGCTGCAGGAGCTGGGCTGTGCCTGGAGCCCTTACCTTGCTCTGTATCAGATGCTGGTCGCAACAATGAGAAAAGTCGTGACTAGAGCATTCTAAACATTACCAATAGCTACCTCCCATACACCAGGTACCATTGGGGCTTTGATTAACTGTCTTTGCCCTTCCACAACACATAGGAGTAGTGGCAGTGGAACTCCAAGGCGTAAGGTCGGTTCCTTAAACTCTTCCACTCCATGAACACTCAGTGGTAATTTAGTGGCTGGAAGCAGGATGCAATCCTGAGAGAACCCAGCCTCCCCCTGCGATGAAGCCACGCTCTGATTCTATCTTTACCTGAGCTTTCCCATCTGGCAAATTAAAGCAGAAAACATCAAGCTCCCTCCCCTGAGAGGCTGGGTTGTTACATGCATGTTTTGTATTATTTTGCTCTGAATAACAGAGTATGTAAATGTGTTGCTGGAGGTTAAAATTACCCTTATTTTGTAACACTTGGCTGCTCCCACTGGGGTGAATAGTTGAAAATTATAGGGAGGCTGGAGAGGATGTTAGCTGACTTGGAATTACTTCCCTCCTTTCTCCCCACCCACTCCATAGTTCTGTGCAGACACGAGCTGCCACTGTGGCGTCGCCATCCCATCTCTAAATTCTAGCTGCTTCTGATGTGCAGTGACCAGACGGGTTAACGCTGGTTTTGGCACAGGCTCCATCAGGTGTGTGTGCAGGGGCCTATGTTCTCGCTGGGGAAAATGAAAGTCTCCTGTGGCACTGGGAAGCCCCATCACACCAGATCACAAAAAGGTGTTTGGTCAACATGGGCGCATTACGGTCTTCCAGCTCATGTTTGGAGTTTGGCATGGCCCCTCAGCTTCAGCTTCCCCACGGGCCCTGCTTTGTTGGGCCGTCCCTATCTTAAACTGCTTTTTTCCTGGCATTTGAATCATCCCTTCCATGATGTGATAATATCTGCAAGTTGGGAAAATAAAAGTGGCATTTGTTTAGCCATAATTAATGAAATATTTATGTTGCATGAGGCTATGTGATAAAATCCTTAGGCTTAGAGTCCTTTTGCTTCTGATTACATTTGGGATTTTTTTTTCTATGACCAGACATTCTGACGCCAGCTCTTTTACACTGAGCAGATGTCGTGTAGTAAAAATGGGTGCCAGATGCTGCGAGCCGCAGAAGGGCGATTTGTTTAAGAGCTGGCGCTGACTTTTTTTTTTTTTTTTTTTTTTTGCATTCAATTACTCTGTAGAAGAAACCTTACTGGGGCATTTAGGTAACTTAGCTAACTTCAGATATGCATTTTTCACAATGGGTTTCGGATCCAAAAGCATTGTAAGCAAGGATCCCGCACTGTAAAGGGTGTTTAAGGACTTCCTTGATTTCTGCATAATACCTTGTTTTGTTTTGTTTTGTTTTGTTTTGTTTTGAATGTGAGAAGAGAGCTGCAGAGCTCTTGGCAGGAATCCAGAACTGTAATTAACATGGAGGGCCAACTTCTCAGTGGCCCTGAGGTACTGCTTTCCCAAGCTCCTGGCAGGTGCAGTGAGGGGTGGGCAGGAGGAAGCAGACGGGGTGAGCGAGGAGAGAGAGGCAGCTGTGAGGCATGAAGCAGGCAAGGAAGCCCGCAGTTTGGTGAGTTCTCTGGTTCTTGTTTCAGGCCCTGGAGCTCGAGTGACAGAGGCCACCTCCTCTCCCTCTTCCACCACCTCGTCCTCCGCAGAGGAAGACTTGGACTCCCAGCTTTCCTCGGGGTTAAAGGTAATATCACTTGCAACACCATACAGTGCCTTAGCTGGCTGGGACTCATGCCCCATCGAGGTTTCAGGACCAATGTGGGCTCCAGCTGCCGGGGTCTTCATGAGGATCTGTCCACATTGCATCTGACAGCCACCCTTCTTTTTATCTGGAACCCCCCAAGATTTGCCTTCTTAAAAAAAAAAAAGTGTCAAATGGAGGCTGGAAAAAAAGAAGACATACTGACTTGAAACAATTTGGCGAGTACAATGCTTAAAGTGGGTTTAGTATGTGGTCCAATAAGCACACCATTGAGAAATTTCAACAAGCAGATGTGTATTTCCCCAAAGGGAAGCACAACTTCATTTAAGAAGCACTAGAGGCAGATTGCATGGAAAGCATTATGCTTATTCTAATCAGAGCTATGAAATGAACCGTGCAGTTGCACCGAGACACGGACGCACCAAGGCGCCTCCCGTGGAAGGAACAGCCTGCACACCACCGGGAAGGCAGCCATCCCCTTTGCTGAGTGGATGTTAATATGTCTGGAGAGCGCGTTCCAAATCTCCCATACCAGTGCAGAGAAAACACAGTGTCACACGCCTGTAGATGTGCCTGAATGTCTAATACACAGAGACAAACGTTTGCCACGGGAGCCCAGCGCTGTTTTCTCGAAGCCTGGGACTGGAGCTCGTGCCCAGGGGTAGAGCACTGAATGGCTGGTCCTCATGTGATTCCGGGGTGCACCGAGGAGCAGTCTGCTGCTCAGCTACTGTTCATATTTGTGGAGCAGAGAGGATCCAGGGAAGGAAGGGGCAAGCCAATTTATTCACTCACACTCCACTTTTCCATATCTAGCAAGGGAAGCTTTGGCTTCACAAAGGGGAATGGGGGAGCCCCAATTCCCTAAGGTACATGTGAGCAAGTAGGTGCTTGCTCACACACACACACACACACACACACACACACACACACACACACGGGTGGGGGCAGGGATTTTTCTTTTTTAAATGTGGGTCCCTTGAGTTAACTCATTCCTCACCAGAAATGAATTGTGTGTGAATTATGTTATGTTGATTTCTGGGGGGGTCATCTCCTCAGAGGACCCAGGGCTGATTCTATATTCAAATAGACAGACCCCAGCTCCGCTTTCTCTACTCTCATAGAGAAAGACTAGGTTAGCACTGGCACGTGGACATAGCAGGCTCATAATATCCCAAAAGAGTCTCACAACCAGCTCCTTGCCATCTTGTTGGCCTACCACATGGCTATTGTCACTTCAGAGTGCCGGGTGGTAAAGCATGCCCATGCCAGCATGCCCAGGCCGCCTTGTTCCGATTGGCACAGCTCTTCTTGAAAAGCCTTCAAGTGGGAAGGCCTCTGGGCTCTGTTCCTTTGGTTGCATTCAGGTGTGTCCTCAGCCAAGGGTCACAACAGAGCCTGCTCAGATAAGCCTGTGCAGAGGAAGCTAGAAGCAGGTGCCTGAGGCAGGAGACTGGGGCAGCTGATCCTTGGTTTTTCCCTCCTCCTGCACTGGCTTTCTTCTCGCCCTGCTTCTCTATGTCACCACTGTTGCTGTGAATAGAATAAAGAGCCCATGCATGTGGGTGCCCGAGGATTTTCTGGAAGATGCTTTAAATAAAATATAATAAATTAGTCTCTAGCCTTAACTGTGGGTTCTATTCTGCTGACTCTTGAGAGAACAGGCTTGTGCATGTGTGCGTGTTGTGTGTGTGCATTGAAGATCAATGGGGATCAAACCCAGGACCTCCCACATGCTCCACAAGCACTCTGCCACTGAGCTACGCTCTGAGCCCTGTGGGAAGGGCTATGATTCCGGAAGACTGCATGCACTGTTGCAGTCTATCTTGCAGATATCCTAGTTTGCTTTCTGTCACTGTGATGAACACTATGGCCAGAGACAACTTGGGGAGGAAAGGGTTACAGTTTACAATCCCCCGGAAGGAAAGTCAGGACCAGAGCTGAAGGCGGCAACCTGGAGGCTGGAACTGAAGCAGAGGCCCCAGAAAGACGGAAAAACGTTGCTTCCTAGGTTGCGCTCCATGGCTTGATCGGCCTGTTTTCTTACACAGTCCAGTACCAACTGCCCAGGAGTGGCACTGCCCACAGTGAACTGGGCCCTATCCCATGTCGATTATCAAATCAAGAAAATGCCCTCCAGACTCACCTACAGGGCATCTGTTGGAGGCATTTGCTCAACTGAGGTTCCCTCGGATGATCCAACTTGCGTCGTGTTGGCAAAAAAAAAAAAAAAAAAAAAAAAGAACCAGAACGTCAGAGTTTGCATTCAGTTGTCTCCAATGTAGAGAAAAATGACACTTGTAGAGGCCCTCCCACAGAGCAAGGGTCCTTTATTGCCTAGTACCCGGCATAAGGAAAGGCAGTATTGCCCACGGGGAAATATTCACCTGGGCTCTTCCCGTTTCTAATCGTGTCCATTTGGGCAGGTTGTCCTTCCGAATTTTGGTGTCCATATTTGTAGAGATGTTCAATCTGAGGAATAAATGAGACACCACGAAGTAATTAATTCATTATCTGGCACCAACACTCTACAAATGCTAGGATTTACAGTGTCGGTCATGTGATGCGTGCATCTGAGACACTTGTAAAATAAAGGTCTCCACGTGGGCTGAGTGAGGTCAGCTCAGTGCAGAAAGCACCAGGGATACCCAGAACCTCTCACTCTGGTTCAGACTTCTCCAGACATCCTCAATGATGAGTGGAGGGTCCCCTGTGCTAAAGACCAGAAGCGAGCAGTCTACCTGGGGCTTATCTCCAGAAACAAGGATGGGAATGTGTTGTGACCTAAGAGCCAAGATTTCCTCCCAAAGATCTTAAGGATTCCAAAAATTCTAGAAGAACTAATTCCATCCCTGAGATGGAGCACTTGGGAGGCAAAGGCAGGTAGATCCAGATCTCTGTGAGTTCAAAGACAGCCTGGTCCATGCAGCAAGTTCCAGGCCAGTCAGGGCTGCACAGTGAGACCCTGTCTCAAAATAATACAGATAATGCTGCTGCTGCTGCTGCTGCTGGTGGTGGTGGTGATGATGGTGATGGTGGCGATGGTGATGCAATAGTTAAATTAAATTCTAACTTCAATTTTTATTCACAGCTTAATTCCAGTGCCACATGTGGATAGTGGCATTCATATTTCACAGGGTCCCTGCTATCACTGCATGAAGTTCTGTTGGATGCTATTATGCTAGAAGCTCAGCAGTGGCTTGAAGCCATGCATAAAGAGGGCATAATGCTATGATGAGGATTTGTAAACTTTAACCCTTTATTCTTAGCTTTTTTTTCTTCTTCTCCATTGGTTTGTATAGGAGAAAGTACCCAGAAGAAGGAGGAAGCTGGAGAAGCAGTTGGCTAAGCAAGAAGAATTGAAAAGACTCCATAAGGCTCAGGTCAGGAAGTAAACATGGAAGGATGGGTACTCCCCCAACCCCGAGTGAGGGTGGGAAAGTCCTTCGGGAGTCTGTCTGCACTTGGGGAGATGGACCAGGGAAAGGTCCACTTCCCTTCTCTGAGAACCAGGCTTATGGCCATTCTGCAGGTCCTGGCCCAATCCCCAGTAGGGCTGTGAGGTGAGGCGCTCAGGGGTTGAACTATTCCTATCTCAGTCACCTTTCCCTCCGCAGGTCTGTGTCCTGCAAAGTGAGGCTGGCACATGGCCTTGGCCATCATCATGGGCCCTTAGTCCCCCAAAGCAGTGACCTTGGTTGTGTCCTCAGTGAGGACAGAAGTCATCCACCAACTCTTTGACTGGGTCTCTGCAAAACTGAGGGCTCCTGGGGTCTGACCCCGCTTCAGGATTAGCTGAAAGCATAAGTACCTAGCATGTCTTAGCCTGATGATTTGCTCTGCCATGCTGAGCTGACTGACTCTGCCACAGATGAACAAAGTGAAGTAGATGGTGTAAACCATGTCCTGATCCCCTAGGAACTTCAAGCCTAGACTTGAAGAACAGTTGGACATTAGCATATGAGAATGTAGATGGATCACAGACCTGAGCATACCCCCAAACTTAGCAAGTGCTTAGGGGGTCCTTGGAGTATGACTCCCGAGCCTTATGGGTTCAGCACCTAGTCTTCAGCCTTCATAACTGATGGTAACAGATCCACAGGTGCTTCTGTTGTGGCAGCGCCCTGCGGCCTCAAGCAGTGGTGCAAGGCAAAAAAGAACACCATTTGTAGCTAAGGTGGGAGGCAGGATGATCCGAAAAGGAACGGTGATCCCCAGGAGATGGCTCAGCAGTCCCTCTTCAGGAAGTGTCAGGTGTTCCTTCCTGCAGAGTTGAACCTGAGGCCCCTAGCCTGTGCTGAGGGGACAGCCCTGGTCACCAAGACCTTAGCCATGGTCCAGGACTCAAGTGGATCCCCTAGCCAGCCAGGAGCCTCTGACCTAGGACTCCGGTGTCATGAGTCTTGTTAGAGGGCTGTTTTAGCTCCTCTGTGGGTGTCAATCACACATCCACATCCATAAATGCTGCACCGAGGTCCAGAGCTCCACAGTCCCCGCCAGGTGAATCAGGGCGGTAACCACTCTGGTGACAGCTGGTAGCAGGCTCAGTCCCCTCTTGTGACATGCACTCCTGGTCTTGTAGGCCATCCAGAGACAGCTGGAGGAGGTGGAAGAGCGGCAGAGGATGTCGGATATCCAGAGCGTGAGGCTGGAGAAGGTGCTGAGAGGAAAAGCAGGTACAGTCAGCGGGTCCACAGCTGTGGATGCAGCTCTAGAGTCTGAGAGTAGCGCTGGCCTTGCATGGTCAGGAGGACAAAGGACGCTCATCACCCGCAGGGCATAGGCCACCACAGACAGGTGATGCTAAGGCCTTGCACTTTTTTGTATAAAGATTTGTTTATTTTTCTTTTCTGTGCTTGAGTGTTTGGCCTGCACATCTGTCCACGTACCAATGAGTGCCATGTCCACAGAGGCCAGAGGAAGGCCTCAACTTCTCTGGAACTGAAGTTCAAATGACTGTTAGCTGCCATGTGGATGGTGGCAATCAAACCGTTGTCCTCTGGAAGAGTAGCAAGTGCTCTTAACTGATGAGTCAACTCTCTAATCCTATGCCCCACAAGTTAAAACATGAAGCTGTCGGTTTGGTCTGAAAACCCTTCTGGGCATCCTCTGGAGGTTTCTCTCTGAATGAATGATCTTTGAAACTCAGAGGTTAAAAAGTATCCAGGAGGAATATTTGAGGGTTCAAAGCAATAGTTCTTTTAAAGTAAAGCCCAGAGTTCAAAGCCCAGAGTTCAAATGGCTCAATGGGTAAAGTGCTTGCTGTGCAAGCATGAGGACCTGAGTTCAAATCCCTAGCACCCATGTACAAATCTTGTCACAGAATCATATGTCTGTACTCCTAATTCTGGGGAGGTTGATTCAGGATCCCAGGAACTTGCTAGCCAGCCAGTCTTAACACACACACACACACACACCAAATAATAATAACAACAACAACAAAAACAGATTCAGGTTCAGTAAGATATTTTGACTAAAAATATATATATATATTGTGAAAAGAGACCTAAGAAGAGACTCACTTCTGGCTTTCACATGCATGCTCACAGGCACACACACACACACACACACACACACACACACACACACACACTTCCTCAAAAGAGCCCTGGACAGGGTCTATGATGGAGCAGAAGCGCAAACATGACTGTTCTTACTCGATCACACCAGGAATTTCCTTGTGCAGAGAGCCTGGTTGGACCAGCTGGAGCAGACTCCCTTCGCTGCAATGATGGCTGTTCCTTGCTCCTTGTATGGAGTCCCTGGTTTCTCTCTCACCGCACTTGGAAATTCTGGAGGAGTGAACTGGCCTTGTTTGATGTTTTGTATGCTAACATTCCCAATCAAGGAGGCTCCAGTATTCATCTTTTGATGCAGTGAGAATCCTGGGAATGAAAAGAACAAGCCAGCAAAGGGGGTGTTTCTTATGTGCTGTTACTGACACATTGCTGATGTTGGGGCACAGTGAGAGCTGTGACTCAGAGACGTCACAGAGCCTGTGCTGGGCTGGGAGGTCGCTCAGCTGTGGTGCTCGTGGCGCAGGTATGCAAACCTGAGTTTGGTCCCCAGAATTCACCAGGTACAGTGGCTCACACATATAATCTCAGACATAGGGAAGTGGAGACTCCTATCAGTGAGTCCCTGGGGCTCATTGATCAGCCAACCTGGCTTAACTAGCAGTCTCCAGGGTCAGAAACCAAGGGAGACAGTGGCTGAGGCAAGAGGACCAACGTTGATCTCTGACCTACACACACACACACACTTTGGGTGGGCATAGTCCTTGGAAAAATCACACACTCAACCTCTCAGTTTCCTTACCTGAACAGTGAGCTAACCCCCACAGTACCCGATCATTTTGAGAACTCAAGCGCCAGTGGCATCCATCCGAGTCTTTCATACAGGTAGTCAAGAAACACTACCCAACATTCTGCAAAACGTTCTTGTCCACCCAAGACACTTTAAAAGAAATACCTATGCCTGCAATCTCTGCTGCCAGAAATTTAAATCTGAGACAGCAAATGTTTAAAGCTTGCTCTGAGCATCTCCTGCCATCTCCAAAAGTAAAGAGGAGGAAGCTATTTTGAGCCATACCAATGTGGCCAGCAATCGGTGTTGTCAAAGGTGAATTGGGCCAGCCAAAAGATGGATTCTGTTCATTCCCTTTCTGTCCTCAGTAAACTAATCATCCTGTTAGGTTTATAGGCCTTTTCCCCATTGGATGTCCTTGTGAGGGTGACAGATGGAAATCAACAAGGGCCTAGGGACAAAAAGGAGTCCCGTCTCAGGGAGCAGCCTCAGAGGAAACCAAGGGGAAGCTTCACAAATAAGGCCATCAAAATGAAGGCGTGCTAACTTACAGCAGCACTGTGGCAATGGTCATATCCCTCTGTGGGTCCATAGTCTGCGCAGTCCCTTGAAGAGACTGCCCTGCCGCTTAGCGAATGACCGATGCTTATTGGGTTAAGTTGTATTTGAGCTGGCCTCTGCTGCTCCCATTCAAGTGATTTAATGAGAATTATTTAATAGGTATTATTAGGATAATTAGACAATGATCACAGTTAGGCAATAATATTGAGCTATCAAGGTTGTGAATAACCAAATTTAGAGGCAGGCCTGCAAACAAGGAGAGGGCTTCGACAGTTAGGCGAGGCCCCTTCCGTAATGACTGGGGGCAGGCTGAAAGGGTCTTTTGTGCCTGGGAGTTATTCATTAGGCCCATTGAATTTGAGGACTGGGCAGGGGTTCGGGGTGGGGGTGCAGACCGAGGGCCCTGACATCTAAGGGAAATGAGCTCTTCATTGTCCTGACAACAGTCTGGCTGTCTTTTAATTTTTTTTTCCCCAACAGTCAGAAATAAATTCTCCCACCCCCACCCCTGCATGGAGTCTCCCCCACCCCACACACACAATTTGTTCAGGAAAAGGAAACAAAGTGGATTAGAGCGCTAACCATCCATCCCAGATGACAGACCAAGACACACAGGATGTCTGTGCGTGTGCTGGCGATTTTGGCAAAGGCAGCAGAGAACTCCTATGGTTCCCCAGGGTTCAAGGCACCGATGGAGCAGGATACTCAGTGGCCTGCCCCCCCACCCCACCCCAGGTCACACCAGCTGTGAAGCTACTTGGACTTGTCTAGGTTCAGACACTAGCCCCCATTCCCCTGCAGAAGACTGCCAGGCAGATTCAGTAGGTGGGGGTTGTTTGAGAGTTCTGGAGACAGGTGAAATCAATTGCAAAGGAAGAGCAGCTTCGACAGATGAAAGCCTTTATGCGCAGGGAAGGCCAGGCAAGCTCCTTCCCCTACAGCCTTGCTCACTGCAGCCAGCTGCCTGTCTTCATGGGGCGTCTCTCCTTTGGGGGGCCAAACAGTTTCTCCTTCACAAGGCTAGCAAGGGCAATGCAGATGCTGGAGGCTGCCAGCAGAGGGCAGCAGCACACACATGAATGATTTAATGGCCAGCCCAGCCAGAAAAGAGGGTAGTTTGGCTGCTACTATGTGGGTTTTGTTTGTCTTTGTTGTTGTGGTGGTGGTTGTGGTTGTTTTCTCTTGACTGCTGCTGAGGAACCCAAGAAACACCAATGTCCTGACTCATGTGCCAGTGGGGGATTCTAGGCAGAGCACAGGGATGAGTCCAGTGTTCTTGAATGAATCTTGATGTCACCAGCCTTCTGCTGTTAGTGCTCTGTCAGATGTTCCTATCTGTAAAATGGGACTAATAAACCCTCCTTCTCGATGAAAGAGTAAATGATAAGGGTGGTAGGGCTGGGGGAGGGGGGACTCAGTCGTTAAAGTGCTTGCCACGGAAGCCTGAGGACCAGAGTTCAATCCTTAGACCCTTGTAGAACCCTTGCTGTGGCAGACCAATCCCAGTGCTGGGGAGATGGAGGAAAGAGGGCCCTAGGGCTGGCTGACCACTTAATTCAGGCATATCAGTGAGCCCTAAGTCCCAACAAAAGGCCCTGTCTTACAAAAGAAGGTGGGCAGGGCAGTGGTGGCCCACACTTTAAATCCCAGCACTCTGGAGGTATGGGCAGGCAGATCTCCGAAGTTGAGGCTAGTCTGTCTACAGAGTGAGTTCAGCTAGAGCTGCAGGAGAAACCCTGTCTAAAGAAGGGGAAAACAAAGTGGGAAAGTGATTGAGGAAGGCGCCTCATGCCAACCTCTGATGGTCACGAATGCACAAGTGTGCACATACGCACCCACACACTCACAGAATGAACGAGATCATTTCAGTGAAGCATTTGATAAGTGGACCTGTCCCATCTTAGGACTTCAAATGGATGTGTTCTTCTCCTTTGAGTCCCCATCCTTATAAAACCCACTCCCCTGGCCAACCTTTGTTTATCCATTCCATCTGTAACTCTTCTCCAGACAGAAGTCAAGCTGCCTTCCACAGACATGCATAATCTATGACTTTCACATGCTTGTCCGTATAAGAATCTTGAAGGAAGTCTTACTTTTTGGCCCATACCTGTAACCCTCTAAGGAGGCTGAGGCAAGACGGTGAGAAGTTCAAGGCCAGCCTGGGCTACATGGTAAACCTGTCTCACAAAGAAGGAGGAGGAAGGAGAGGAGGGAAATTTTCAGTGTACATTTTGAAATTTTGTATTACATGGATGTTGTTATAAATTTCATGTGTGTGCATGGGTATTCATCTTGTGGCACACAGAGGGCAACTTGCAGGAAGTTGGTTCTTTCCTTCCATCAAATGGAGTCTTAGCATGAAACTCAGGTTGTCAGGCTTAGGGCAGGTGACATCTCACCAGCTGACCAGTTTTTTAAAGGGTGTGTGTGTGTACAAGTACCCACGAAGGCCAAAAGAGAGCATTAGATTCTTTGGAGCTGAAGTTATAGACAGTTGTCAGTTGCTGGACACCAACAGCAACTGCTCCTACACACTGAGTCAACTCTCCGGCCCCTAGGACTGACTCTCACTGTCACTCCCAGCACACCAGCAACTGGGTGAAACAGTTCAACGAGGAAGTCAAAGCCTGTGCTGTGGAGGGGTGCCTGTTAGACAGTCAGCCATCATTAGGGCATGGGCTCTCAGGAGAAGATGCCCTTCAGATTATCTCTACAACTCTTTCTTCTCTGAGTGGAAAAAACAAAACAAAACAGTGAGCCCGAGGGTAAGCTCCTTGCCAGCCATTCCACGTGGCTCATTTCTGTGCCTCCGTAAAGTGGTAGAGCAGGGAGAAATGAGGTCTCTCCATGACTGTCTAACACAGATGGACCATTAAAGTGGAGCCCTCTATCTAAACAGAACACTGGCAGAAAAGAACCAGACCCTTACAGAGGCTCTCCAGGAGTCACTCAGGTCCAAGCAAACAGTTCGGCCTGGTTTTCCCCAAATCTGTAGAAGTCATTGCTTCTGCTTCCCAGAAGGGGAGCTTGTGATTCACTGCACAGCAAACAACAGGAGCAGCAGCATGGTGGCACAAGAGACATGTCCCCAGGTCCCAGGGTGTGACACAATAGGCTCTAATAACATATCAAAGCGAGTGCTTTGGCTAGGGGGCACAGGATAAAGCGCACAGCAGCCTTTATACCATGCAGTAAATGACCAGGTCGTGCAGTTCAGTGTGTCGTGGGGTTCTGAGCTATGCACAGTTCTCTTCTTGTGAAATCACAAACGAGGCCCAGGCTTACGGTGCTTAAGCCTTGTGCTTTGCACCCTTGCAAAGACACACACACACACTGCACGGAGACAGCCTCATTCACAAATATCAGAAACCATGTGTTACATGTCCCCTCTGTTCCCAGCTTCTTTGAAAACCCAGGTGGATCCAACTTATGACCCATGGTGTACCAGCCCAAGGACAGCCCAGCCCAAATCATAACTCAAATTGAGAGGCTGTTTGTTTGTTTGTTTGTTTGTTGGGTCTTTAACACACCAGTGTAGTTCTCTAGTGTAAACTTTGTTAATGGCAACATCTTGTTCCAATGTCCGAAGCAGGCTGTGTGGAAAGAATAGAGACAAGCTCTTAAGCTGATTGTACAGGAGAAATGATCAGGACAGACAAAGATACTACAGATGTCCAAAAGATAAAATAATACAGTGAATGAATCTGACTGATTGAAAGTGTGTGTGGTTTTCTAATTACCAAGCTAAAAATTAAGGAAAGCCTTGTGATGTTTTCAATAGATGGAGCACAGATCATATGAAAAAAAAAAAAAAAAAAAAAGCTTAGTACCCACAGCCCCGTGAGCTGACTCGGGTTTAAGACACCTGCTACCAAGTGTTTGTTCGATGACCTGAGTTTTCATCCCCAGGATAAAACCTCCACATAGTGAAAGGAAAGAACTGGCTCCAAAACACTGTCCTCTGACATTCCCAAGTGTGTGCACACACATAATAAACAAAAAAAAAACCAAATAAATGTAACAAAAAAAAATCATTATGTACTTAGCATTTTTAAAAGTCAGCAATAGAACCTAGGGAAAAATAAAATAAAAACTTAGTCCCCAAACCCTAGCACAAACATCTTTGGATCATCATTGTCATGTGCAAGGAGCTGTGGGAGGAGACAGTTACACTCTAGGCTCTGGGGTCTGGGCTGAGGAGAGACTTGTGTGAAGCCAGCCAGTGTGAACTGAGCTGATTGCTGATGGGTTAAGTGTAGCAACAGTTGGTAAAGCACTTCCCTCCCATGTATGAGGCCCTGACTTCAGTCCCCAGCGCCCAAAATAAACAAAGGCCAGAGTTCAAAAGGCAGGACCTAACCCAGAGCCAGTCTGAGGAAGTGCATGGAGGGTTCCGCCAGGGCGGCTCTAAGGACAGCAAGCAGCAGCGAGTGTCAGCATTAGACCGACAGCAAAACTGCGGTGAACACTAAATGAGGGCTTCACAGACTCTAAAGAGGCAAATAAATAAATAGATAGATAGATAAATCGCATCTAAAGGATTAATTCTGAGCCAGACAGCAAACAAGACTTGGAAAAACCACACACCAATACACTATCAGGGGCCAGGGGCACGGCAGCACCTAGAGAGGAAAATGTTCGCAGAACCAGCATGGCTTTAAACAGATGGTACATTTGTTTGTTGTTTTTCCATTCAGAAAGCAAACAAACACCGTCTGCCAGTCAGCCCAGGTAAGTCACCAGGCTTAGTGACGTGAACCTGACGTGGAAAGTCATGGAATTTCAGTCGAGACAGACATAATCTGCTTTGTGTTCTGAGAGCACTCTCAGGCAAAATTGGGTCAATATAAATGACAAATTAACAAGTTGGTTTATGTTGAGCTTTCATTTGTTTGCCTCATTGGTAGTTGGTTGGTTGGTTTTTGAGACAAAAATCTCTGGTAGCCTAGACTGGCCTTGAACTCCTGACCTTGCCTCCACCTCCCAAGGGCTGGGATGCCACAATACCCAGGTACTAAGTATTGACTGTGGCAAGTGTGTCTAAGAAGAACCACGATAAGAGCTGAGGAGCAAAGAAACTGAACAGCAGAGCTGGCTGGTGGGTGAGAGGAAGGGTCAGGTAGTTGAGCTGACCGGCGTATGGGGTAGCGCTGCCAGCGTCACAGAGACAGGAGGTGACCTGAAAAATAGCGAAGGCCTGATTGATCTGGAGGGCCACGCCCTTTCCACTGCACTCTGCCTACAGTGAGAGGCAATGCTCTCCAACCCTCACAGCACCCACGGGGGCAGGATGTGATAGGGGACACCGGTAAGTGGACGGACACTTCAGCGCAGTATTAGAATTAAGAAAGCAAGAGGGCTGGGCCTAAAGGAGTGTGCGGCCGCCACCTGGCAGATCTTGAGTTCTTAATTCCACCATGCACTGAAGTGGTCCTCCAACAGGGACAGGTGGATCTCTGAGTTTGAGGCCAGCATGGTCTATAGGAGTGAGTTCCAGGACTACACAGAAAGACCCTGTCTCAAAAAACAAAAACAAAAGAAAAGAAAGAAAGAAAGAAAGAAAAGAAAAGAAAAAAGAAAGATCCTTCTGTACCTGACGCTTTGAGAAAGCGGGTTCCCTGGTAATCTTACTTTTCTGTGATAAAATATCTTGACAAGATAAACTTAAGGGCTCATAGTTTCAGGTGGATTGTTTCCTGGTGGGGAAGGCATGCGGGCGGGGAAGGCGAGATGATGGTAGAGCAGGGAAGGCGTGGACGCGGGAGCAAGCCTGGCTGGTCCCGTTGCATCTACATTCAGGAAGCAGAGTGAACAGGAACTGGAGCCAGGCTACAGAGCCTCAAGGCCTGCCCCGAGTGACCCACTTCCTCCAGGCAGGCCCGACCTCCTAAACCTCCACAACCTCTCAAAACAGCTGGCAATCTCCTGTTCAACTGCATGAACATTTTATGCTCAAACTATAACACCTGTAATACTTTACCAAAAGCTGTGGCTACAGATTCTCCAAAGGGAATCTGTCTACCAAAGAGCAGACGGCTCCCAGAAACTGAACCAAAGCCAATAAAATTACCAATTAGTCTGCTGATAAAGGAAAATTAAGCAGCTCAGTTCATCTTGTGTTTGCTCCTCGAGTCAGGGAAGTCACTGTGACCTATACGGAGTCTGCCATGACAAGAGTCTCAGAAGGACATAAGACGGAAGCAAGGACATATCCTCCAGGATACAAAATAAACTAGATCGGGCTGGTTTGTGTGGCAGAGCGGCTGAATAGGAAAAGCGAAAGCAAAAGATTCTCCATAGACAGCAAAGCAGTGCTTTAAAGCTGTTTCTTTTGGATTGGGGACAAGGAAGGGGAAGCCCAGGGCTGGTGGCAGATGGGGTCCTGTCAGACGATAAGGAGAGACAGCATTTCCAACTCGCAGCTTTTCTGTTTGTTCTATCTCGAAAAACGGTTCTTAATATAGAAACATTAAACAAACACCTAGAAGACGTTGACTCTAGATTAGATGTGTTGTGTGAGTGAGTGTGAGTGTGTGTGTGTGTTTGTGTGCATGAGTGTGTGTACGGTGCTGCACAGAGGAAGGATTAAGAGTGCATACTGTTCTTGCAGAAGACAAGGGTTTCCCAACACCCACCTCAGGCAATCCACAACTACTTACAACTCCAACTACAGGGCATCCCAAGGGAGCTGGTGTGTACCCACCCACACAGAGATGTTTTTTAAAAAGAAAAACATGTCAGTTGGATAAAATAGTCAAAAGACTTCCCTATAACAAAACAAACAAGGAGGTATTTAATTCCTTTTAGTTAGTTAATTGGTTAGTTGTTAGTTTTTTGAGTCAGGGTCTTGCTACATAGTCCAGACTGACCTGGAACTAACTGTGTAGGTTGGCTTTGAGTTCACGGTGATCCTCCTGCCTCAGCCTCCTAAATGCTGGGATATCCGCTGTCATCCTCCACACTCGGTTCAAAAAGATGGTATTTAATGAAGTGCATAGAGAGTCTTGAGCGGGTTAAGAAAAGGATTTGATGCCTAAAGAAAACATGAAATATTGCTGCACCGTCGCTATTGCAGAAAGCTGGAGTTCCTTTGTGAGCAAATGTGAACTCCAAAGACCAGGGCTGTTAAAAAATGGTGTCTGTAACCCTGGATCACAGCACAAAGGTCCGAGAGCCCCCACCCCCCTCCTCCATTTCCCCAGAAGGTTACTTTGTTGTGATTTGAGTTGATCTGCTCAGGAAGATTGCCAGACAGTATTGTTCAATAGTTACTGGAACTCTTTCCAAATGTCTTGAGATAGCTTACAAAAAATATCACTCTACCTCTGACTTTGATATAAACCAAATTAACAAAATGTTTTTGCACTCTTGAATTAGGGGATGGCGGGGGGGGGGGAAGCTCAGTAATTAAGAACACTGTGGCTGCTCTTCCAGAGAACCCAGGTTTGATCCCCAGCACCACACAGCAACTCACAACTCTCAGTCAGTCCAGTTCCAGGGGGCCTGTGATCCTCTTCTGGGCTCTATGAGCATTGGCGTGCACATATACACCTGTCTGTGCTGTAATAACACAGGAATACAAATGTATCTCCCCTGAGACTCAATCCTAACTGTACTTTTCACCATTTGGCTTTTCTTCAGGGGAAAAGAAAAAATCCAAACTGCCAGTCACCAGCCTATGATCAAACGTGGTGTGAGCATCCCTGGCCTGGGAAGGGTCCACATAGCACCTGAGCATTCTGTATGAGTTTGATTTGCACAGGGGGGAGAAGGAAAGAGAGAAAGACATCAGCAGGCAGCTAGGGCTTCTCTGACGCAGAAAAGCACATCAGTATTATGGACACACGAGCAGGCAAAAGATGAGTCCTTTGCAGTAGGACACTAGTCATCACGGGCATGTGACCTTGGAATTGAAGTGGTCGTGTTCTCCCGGCCCAGAAGGACTCCTCCAGAGCAGGCACAGGTGGGTTTCATTTGCAATGCCCATGACCTTGAGGCAGCCACAGGGTGCCGGGAACCGCTCTCCTGCCGAGCCCTGCTTGCCACAAACATGGCCCGTTAAAGTGGCTCGGAAGCAGTTTGATCATGGGGCGAGAAACGCCAATCTAACCCATTTGCCCTTGATGTCTTAAGCAGATTCAGGGACACAGGACGAAGCCCAGCTCTTGCAGGAGTGGTTGAAGCTGGTTCTGGAGAAGAATAAATTAATGCGATACGAGTCGGAGCTACTGATCATGTAAGTAAGGCAACACAGATAACTGTGAGTGCTAACAGCCTGGTAGCGGGAGCGGGGAGCTCACCGTCCTTGGCTGGAGTCCCAGCGTTTTTCTCCTTTGTGCATATGGAACAGTGATTGAGGCAAATTGGTATTTTGTGTCTTGCATAACATGCTGGCATTAGTGGAAAGACTCTTCCGTTGTCTGCTCTCTCTGCGGAGTTCAGTGGCTAAAACAGATTTCAGTAGCAGGTCAGGAGCTAGAAGGCAGCTGGTTCATTCCTGGCCCGCAGTCACGCGCCAGCCATCCAGAGAGGAGCTGTGCTCCCCCCCCCCCCCACCCCGTGTGTGAACCATGGGGAACCCGCCTGACCACTTCCCGGGGGTTTTAACAAAAGAAGAGCTGAACCCTGGCTGTCTGAGTTCTGTCTGTGTGTCTTGGAGGAAGGGCTGGTGGACTGCTTAGAGAGAAGATACGTGGCTCATCACGCGATTCTGCAGCAGACAAAGGGTGCCATATCCACCAGAATGAGAGAGAGAGAGAGAGAGAGAGAGAGAGAGAGAGAGAAAGAGAGAACAGCATTGGGTATAAACCACCAAGCTCCAGAATTTCCCTGGGTGTTTTTATTTACAATGTTTCATTTTCACTCCAACCCTGAGACATCATCTGGGTGACTTTAGAGGGGGTCCATTCTTCTCTGCCATGGGGTCTGAACCAAGAGAGAATTATTAATCGTAATCGATGGCTGAGGATGAGCCCTCAGGCAGGCTTGCTAGCTAGTTTCCTAGGGCCCCTGACAAACTGTTACCAAGTAGGTGACTCCCAACAACCAGAACATCTTACAGAAGTCCATGTGAAGGTGTCCAGGTAGCCTCATTTTCCCGACCCTCTCACAAGGGACTCCTTCCTTGCCTCTTCACCCCTTGTGGCTCCAGGTATTCCTTGGCGATAGCTGTGAAGAGCCTCTGAGCTCTTCACACGGTCTCCATGTATCCGTGTCTCCTCCATGTCTGTCTCTTAGAAAGCATTCTCACTGGGCTTTTGGCTCACTGATGTAATCTAGACTGTGACCATCTCAGGGTCCCTAACCATGTCTTCAAAGAGCCCTTTTAAAGTAACATCACATTCACTATTTCCAGGGCACTATGACCAGGATGTGGACATATCTGTCCCGATCAACCCATTACAGTAGCCAAATCTCAGAATTGGATATATCTGTGTAATGAGGAAAGGAAGTGGACCTACTTGATCCTCATGGGAAAGGCTTCTCCTAGACCTTGGATCTCAAGGGCCGAGTGATATCCCCAGAGGCTATGAGGCAATGGCCAGGAAGTTGTGTTTGGTGGTCACATGTGGCTATAACCAAAGGCTCGTGGATGCCAGCCAAGGATGCTAAGCATTCTCCCTGTAATACTATAATACACAGGGCAACCTCTCCTCCCACCAACAAGGAATGAGCAGCCAAAAGGGTTAATGGGTGTCAGCTGTGAAATCTTAACCAAGGCCAAAGCCCAGGCCAGGGCACTTGAGAACACATGCTCGCTGAAGACAGGCTGAGCCTGGGAGAGAAGGAAAAGGTGAGGTGGACATGCCTCATCTACTTGTTATCAAAATCTCCCTGAGAGTGGGAGTGGGGGAGTTGGAGGAGGAGGCCAGGAGTTACACTCACTACCCTCCATTCACAGGGAGGGCAATGCCAGGCATGGGGAAAAGTGGATCCTCTCTAGCAACCATTTACTTCGCAACTATTTTTTAGCTGATGAGGATAATAAGCCTCCAAGGAATTAAGTAATGTGTCCTCATCCGCCTAACTACAAAGCCCTGAGATGCAGCCATGCAGGCTGCATTGGAGCTAGGTCTGAATTATAAAGTCCTTTCAACAGAAATTTACCAAGAACATCTTCTTTATACCAGGAACTCAGCTGGTTTCTACAGGAACAGGCCATAGCCAGGCATGGAGATACAAGCCTAGAATCCCAGCCCTTTGGAGGTTGGAGGGCATTGGGGGGGGAGGGGGTGTCAGAGAAACAGCACATGGCCCGATAGCAATAAGAAAGCCCATCCAGGGTTCCATGAAGGATACAAGAGTCTGTCTTGGGGAGGAGGGTGGCCATCAGGAGCTGCAGGCCAGGGCCAGTAGCCTCCCTAGAGACTACCCTGGCCATAAGAGCAAGTATGGTCTTATGGTCCTCCATAAGACGTCATTTAGGACAGCTGGGGTGCGAGCGCTGGATGAGGCACGTCGGAGGGTAGGTTTTGGTTGGAGGAGGACTGTATGAACGAGCAGAGATGTCTTAGATGGGTGTGTCCGGTCAGACCCTTTGGGATGTGAAGTCAAGACAGAATGAGAGGTAGGTGAGATTCCTTGAGCGAGGAGAAAGGTAGCGGCCGAGTCTCCGGCCCCTGCTGCAACTCCAATTTGTTGTGAAAACAGAGAAGGAAGGAAAGAGACCTGGGCAGGAGGAGTTCCGGGTGTGACTTGACTCTGAGTCTCAACCAAGCCACAGGTACATCAGTGTAGAGGCAGCCCACAAAGGACTTGGCAGTATTCATGCCTCTAGAACACCCAGGAAGTCAACAAAGGAACAGCAGGGCTTCAGGGTAACCCTGAAGCCGATCCTATAGCAGCCTCCATGTCAGTAACCCTCTCTGTGACCTGAGCTGCGGCCACCACCTCTAAGCTCCTGCAGAGGGCCTGCAGATGGTCAGTGCCAGCAGCAGCAGGGCTGGGGGTGTGGCGTAGCTGGCAGAGTGCTTGCCTAGCACATACAAAGCCCTGGGTTCGGGCCCCAACACCACAGGTCTACACCAGTGGCACCATCCGCAACATCGGCACTTTGTGTAGAAGCAAAGGGGAGCGGCAGGAAGAGCAGAGGTTCAAAGCCATCCTTGGTGGCATAGTAAGTCTGAGGCCAGCATGCACTACATGAAGCCCCATCTCAAAAACTAAGAAGCGAAATATAAAAGGAAACCGACGGCAGCAACGGGGTAGAGCAGGGTGGCCCCAACACTGTCGCAGGGAGATGCAAATACAGGTCACATCTGAAGGGTAAGTCACACGGGAGGGACAGAGAGGCCCATCCCCCATCCCCGGCCTCTGTGGCCCCAGGGCAGCGCCTGAGCCCCCTCTTCTCTCACACCCTGTAGCTTCTGTGAGGATGCATGTGCTGCTGTGCCCTTTGACCCCTTGGGGGACTCTCGGTGCTTTTCCCCTCAACCCTTTACTTTCTCTCCAGTCTTTTGTTGAGGTTTGTGTGACTATCACCTCTTGGCATCACCGCATCTGTCAGGGTCCTCATTTCTCCGGTGAACCCCAAAGTGGCATTCAGAAGTTCCTCTAAACAACGCATGGGCCAGCACCTAAGGAGCTATACAGTGTGGGAACACCTGGGGCATCCCCAGGCTCTGAAAAGTCAAGTCCACAGTTGACTTGCAAAGAGGACTGGGCTCCGCTCCCTGCCCTTCTGGTCCCCACAGAGGCAAGTTCAGTATCATGGCTTTCAGCATCACCCCCTCTAACTGTCTCATCGTCTCTCAAATCCAGCACATCTCAGCCATCTTTCTAGGTACCTCTGGTTGGTCCCAGCAGTAGCAATGCCTCTATTTAGAGATATTAAAAGATGCCGGTTATAATGAGAAAAAGAACTGTGTCGGCCACTGTCCATGGGGCCTCCATTCACGATTCCACATAGTTCCCTGTTAATGGCTGGAACATTTTCTTGTACTCAGGGCCCAAGAACTAGAACTAGAAGATCACCAGAGCAGGCTGGAGCAGAAGCTACGAGAGAAAATGCTCAAGGATGGTGAGTACAGGGCACATTTGGGGCCCCTGCTGAAAACACACACACACACACACACACTCTCTCTCTCTCTCCAGGACATTTGAACATGTCATGCTACAGATGCAAATGGAGAACCCATCCCCCCTTGCTACAGCCTGAGATCCAGCCTTGGAAAGCACAAAGCCTTCCTGTTCCTTGTCCACCCCGGAAGCCCAGCAGCACCTCCCCCCCTCTCAAATAGGCATCATTCATTTGTGAGATTCACATTTCCTTCATCCCATGTGTTGATAGAAATAAAGCAATTTATTTAATTCTTAAATGTATTTTTTATGATGGTGGAATCTGGTGAAGCCCCATCGGGCCTTGAACACCCAAATTTTCCTGCCTCTATATAACGTGTTACTTTTCTCACAGCTGTGACCAAATACCTGAAGAGGTCTGTTTTGTCCTACAGTGTGAGGGGACGCCATCCGTCATGGCTGGAGGGCATGGTGATTGGTGGGTCTGTGGTGGGAGGGGCATGCCTGCAACCCCAGCAGCAAAGAACAAGAGAGGCTTCACCTGGAGCAAGGTGGAAGATGAGAACCAGCTCCTACACGTTGTCCCTAGACCCCCAGGGGTGTGCTGTAGCGGTACAGGACCATAATCCCAGTCCTTTGGAGGCTGAGGGAAGATTATCAAGAGTTCAAGACCAGTCTCAGCTATATGCCAAGTTTGAGGCCAGTCTGGGATGCAGGAGATCATGCACATACACACTCACACTTACACTCACACTCACACACACACACACACACACACACACACACACACACACACATTCTCAGGGTGAAACTGGAGTTGACTCCTCCACAAAGCACATACCTTTCTCTTCTGTGGCTTTAGGGACAGCTCCTTAGGGTTAAATTCACTTCATTGTAATCATAGGACATAACAAGCCCAGAACCATTGTGAACTACGATAAGAACTCCCCTGGTGCCCCAATCTTACCCGAGCACTGACTGTTTTATTTTTCTTCTTCTTCTTCTTCTTCTTCTTCTTCTTCTTCTTCTTCTTCTTTTCTTTAGAGAGCCAGAAAGATGAGAATGATCTAAAGGAGGAGCAAGAAATCTTTGAGGAGATGATGCAGGTGATTGAGCAAAGAAATGAGCTCGTGGATTCCCTAGAGGACCAGCGTGTCAAAGAAAGAACCCAAGACCAACACTTTGAAAACTTTGTTCACTCCAGAGGCTATCAGCTCAGCAGGACTTGAGGTGCCCCTCCCCCCACAAGCCGGAGAGCTAAGAACACCACACTTTCCCACCCAGGCAGTGAATTTAGACTCTACTGATTAAAAAAAAAAAAAAAAAAAAAAAAAAAGTCTCTCAAATGAGCTGTGTGTGGTACCTCACATCTGTAATCCCTGCTGAGAAAAGCTGAGGCAGGAGGAGTGCTGTGAGTTCCAGGCCAGCCTGGGTTATACAAAGAGACCCTGTCTCAAAAAAAACAAACATCTCTTATAGCTCTTATATCTGTTATGGGTTCCCAGGATTTTTTTTTTTTCAAAAACTATAATGAAATGATGGCAGAGGTTGGCAGTGCCCATGGGCCAGTCCTGATTGTCTCGGAGAGTCACACAGGCCTGACCTCCCTGCTGCCTTTGTCGTTTTTCTTTGTTCATTGAGTTACATGTTTTAAGACTTTTAAGAAATGCCTTTTCATTAATACGCCCATATTTGTCTTTTTTTCATGGCTGACCAGTTTCCAAATGTCAGGGCACAGCAGCAGCAGTTTAAAGATTAGCTTAATATTTAAATTGTGTTTCCAGAGAAAGCAGAGAAACCCTGAGATTACTGATTAAATAAAGCCAATAACTCATATAGCAGGTGTTAATTCAATCCAGGGTGAATTTAATTTACCAGGTATATTTATAAGCCTTAATATAATATACATAAGCAATGAGAGTTGAACAAAAACATTTGAGCTTTAATTTAATTTTTTTTAAAAGAAAAAAGGAAATAAAACTTTAAGTTCATGCCAGCAGGGTTCTTGGTTTTCACCAAATCCGCTGCCTTAGAGGAAGCCTGTTCCCACAATGCTCTGCTTCTAACCCTGGACCACAATAAGTGCTTTTAGGAAATGAATGGTTTTGAAGTGCTTTCTGAGTGAGTGTTGGTGGTGGCAGAAGGGAAGCTTTCACTTGTTGATAAAACATTGGTGAGCTTACAAGGCTACTAAAAACAAACACAGCGTGAGCTAGGGGAAGATGCTTCCTCGAGGTCACCTGTGGTTAGCATCAGCATGCATCACCTCTTTGAGACAAAGACCAACCACCTCTGTCTTCCAGGTAGAACTGAAGGCAGTGCCCCCATTTATCTAACTCCAGATTCAATTGTGTGTGGGGGGGGGGGGAGGAGAAATTTTAAATTTGCAAAAAAGAGTTTGTGGAAGGAGTGGGCATGCCGACATGTTAGGCTCTTTGAGTATTTGGACAGTGCACACAGGGATGAAAGAAGACAAAGTTTAAACTGGTAATTTATTGTCATAAAATATTTGATTGTCCTTTTGTGGAATCCTTAGAAGATTTAACCTGCTATCAATGAGAGAAGAGACTGAAGGGTTCTCACATGTGTATCTGGCCACTCATTTCCATGAGTGTTTAAATATTTCACTAGGCGAAGGTGCTTTGTAGCTGTAACCGGTGCCTGGACTTTCCTTGATCTAGATTTGCCCAATAACAGCTTCCATCTGAGATGCTGTCTGTGTGGTCCAACCTTGCTGGGGATGAGCCAGATCTTGTCTGACACCACTTAGCCAGAGTTTGGGGGAGGAGTTGGCCAACTTTCCATGGCACACTAAAGTACAGTAGCTGCCTTTACTCTTTTCTCTGTTTTTCTATTTTCATTTTTATGTTCTAGAATCGAGTCTTCTAGTGCGTTCAGTTCTAATATGAGGGAACAGTAGGGGCATTTTCCTACCTACCTACTTACCTAAAAAATTGACGCATCTCTGGCTATTTATTTTTATTTATTTTCATGGTTAGTAGACAAGGGTCATGTGATTTCCCATCATTCTGATTCTCCGAGGTTATCATTTTTGGAGAGGACCTTTCTAAACAAAGATATTACCATGTAAGCAACATCATGTTGAGATGTTTGGTTTTCAGAGTAAGAAAGATGAATAGAGGTCATCAAAATAATATTTTCAGTCAGGCGTGGTGGCACACACTTTTAATCCTAGCATTCAAGAGGCAGAGGCAGGTGGATCTCCCTGGGTTCAAGGACAGCCTGATTTACAATATAAGTTCTATGTCAACCAATGTTACATAGACAGACCTTGTCTCAAAAAATTTTTTTTCAGCCCCCAGGCACTGAGAAGAATATTGGATGCACAGGAATGAACCCATTTTGCTAAAGTTTTTCTTCTCCCAGTTAAATGAGAGCATGCTGCTTGCTGTCCGTGTGTATTTAACAGAGGATGTTTGTTTGTGTGCCTAGGTTGTCATTCTGAAAAAGAATTGACACTTGTTTTAACTAATTATAAAAAGGATTCTCAGCCAGGCATGGTAGCCCATGCCTGTAATCCCAAAATGCTGGGATTACAGGGGCAGGGGCAGATGGATCTCTGTGAGTTCAAGGCTAACCCGGTCTACAAAGTGAGTCCAGGATAGTTAAGGCTACATAGAGAAACCCTGTCTTGAAAAAACAAAATAAATAAATAAAAAGGATTCTCTCGAGATGGCTTAGTGATTCTTGGTCTACTGTTGAATTGTTATTTTGTGGCTGCTGAGCTACTTAAAAGGACTTGCCTCCATGCAACGCAGAATGTTCTAGACCTTCAAAATGTACAGGGCACAACTTGAAGATGGGTTGGTTGGTTGGCTGTTCTCAACAGAGCAGGACTGTGAAAGGATTCTGTACTGACCTGCCAGAGAGCCCCAGGGTAGAAAGTCAAGAAGAAACCAAGGCTCCAGCCTTGGGTCATATTTCACACTCAGTCTCCCACACCTTCAAAATCAAGCCAGACGGGTTTGATTGGCACAAGCTCAGAATTTTACCCAAGCTGGAACAAGAATTGTTCTGAAGTGTGGTCTCCCCAACCATCCACCTATTGATCTACTTATTCAGCATTCTCTGAATGCTGGTGGGGTGCTGGAGGCTAGGCTACAGAACAGAGCTTTGCTGTCCTCTCCATCTCCAAAGAGGTACACCAGTCAGGAAATCACTGCCATCCCCAGGGAAAAGCATAAAGAGATTAAAACAAACACACAAACACTTCCATCTACTTTGCTCAGAATAAGGACTTCTCTCCCAGACTACTGTAATCTGGCAATAAAAATAAGTGTGTTGCTAAAGCTGTGAAAAATCCTATCAGGTTGTAGGTTTTCCTTTAGACCTCCTAGTTGGCAGCGTCAGGCTGCTTGGAATCAATCAATGGTGAGCTACAGCATGTTAATTACCGCTGAGAAAGGAAGTGGCTGATGGTGCCAACTCTGATGAGCCTCGATGCGATGCAATTGATGTTTTCAGCATGGGCGGCGGCGTGTGGGGGGTGTGTGTGACAAATTTGGTGATGTCTCTCTTCCTGGGCAGCAGATTGATAGGCTTCTCCATCCAAACTGAAAATGGCAGCATGCCCCACCCAGGTGGCTGATCAGAGAAACTACCTCAGCAGGGCAGAGGTGGCAGGGGCCAGCTGGCTACACCACACACAGGCACGAATGGAGAAAGGCCGAATGTGGGGGAGACGCCATGTGGGAACTGATTGTCCTTGGAAGGTTCATTTGGGGCAAAGTCTCCTATTTCACCTGCCCTTGATCCCTCTCACCTCGGTGCTGACAAGCTTGTAAAAGATTAATCTGCTGCGGCAATTGGTAGCTATTCATGTTGATGGAAACTCGTTATATGCATGGCTCTAAATACGGAAATGAACCCTCAGAAAAATGGTTTTGTGTCTCAGGCATCAAAACATATTCATGTGGGCTGGGCTGGCCCCTCTGAGGGCAGCGCTCATTTCATCTCTTTCTTCTCCGTGAAAGAACCTGGACAAAGCCTTGATTTCGGGCGGAGAGTCTGGCAATTAGTGTGGGCCCTGTCGTTACACTACCCACCTGGAGGGATTTACCTGCCTCTCCTCGGATTCCAGTGGGAGTAGGGGAAGGCGCTCAGCTCAGGTGTGTTCCTTCTCTCAACAAAGAAAGCTATTTTTACTACCATTGTAGGGGAGGAATGAGGCCGTCCTTACCAGCTTGCCTGGTCCTCTCACCTTCTTGCCCGTGGAAGGCTGGTTTTGAATTCCACTTATTCGCCAGGGACACACCCTTCCGAGCACAGCTGGCTGTTTCCTCCCTCTCTCAGTCCTTGAGGATCAAGTTTGTTTTGCCTCGGTTCTTAACCTCAGCACATTCGAATGGGTAGAATGTAAATTATAGTGCCCCATGAATGGCGGCATCAGGAAATCAATCAGTCAGTTTGAGAGTGCTCCCCATTCTCTCAAGCCGCCCGCATCCTGGGAAAGCTTTGTCTGATCCACTGTTTGAGAGACTTTGCTTTCCTCATTGGCTGTCCATGGGAAATGTCCACTGTCGTCAGTGCTTTGTAGGCACTGTAAGGTGAAGGAACAGAGACAGTCACCGTGGAGGAGCTTGGCTGGGGTTTGGAGGCCTTGTGGGACTCAGCTGCTTTCTCAGTGGTTCTGGGTTGCAGACAGACTCAGCCTTTCTATGCCTGTTACCAAAGAGCACCATCCTGAGCCTTCAGAAGCAGGCTGGGTAATTGTTGCTCACTCCCTCTTCTCAGATCATTTTTTTTTTTTTTTTTTTTTTTTTTTTTGCAGAAGAGGGAGGAGGAGGGGGAGAGGAGGAAAGAAAGAAAGTGGGGAGAGAAAATATAAGGTCCTGGGTTTGACCTTCACATCACAAAAAAAAAAAAAAAAAAAAAAGGAAGGAAGGAAGGAAGAGAAGAAAGAAAAGGAGAGGGGGTTAGGGAGAGAAACAAAAACCATGGCAACACAGCCCACCAGGGAAGCCGCTGGACCTGAACCCAGTGTCTTGACAGCCACTGTGAATTCAGCTTGTCCCACCTGTTGGGTGCTCTAAGCTCTATGTGTTATCCTGTCTACTCCTGAAACATGCAGTCCTTAAGGTAAGCATTGTCAGCATTGAATCCTCAGAGGATGAGCCTGAGACACGTAAGAGGCTCAGACACTCAACTAATCACCGTTGTTCCGCCGTGGCTTCAGGGGTCTGGGGTTTAGACCTCCAGGTTGCACGGCCCTCCTCTGTAGCCCACCCAGCCTCCTGCCTCTTGTTACCTGCTTCGGTATCCATCATCGGCCCTCACAAATAACGTGCTAACACACAGTCTGCCGAAGTAAATCTGGGAACACAGCTCAAGCTGCCATTTGACCCAGTATTGTGTGTGTGTGTGTGTCTGTGTGTGTGTGTGTGTGTGTGTGTGTGTGTACTCCAAAATCCAAATAATGGTCCAAAACTGTTAACCTACCTAGCCCTGCAGCACCTCAGCAAAGTCTACCCCACAGCCCACAAATTGCACGCTCCCCGGGGTAGCTGCAGATGTAGCCTGACATAAATCATGAACTCGCTTAAAATATGATGCTGTATGTTTTGTTGTTGTTTTCTTTGTAACTGAGCTGTGCTGTTCTCTAGCATGGACTTTGCAGAGGACAATGTCGTGTTACTATGTCCCTGCCTAGGCTAGGGAGATGACTCTCACACGCTGACGGAGTTGTGGACCTGGGTTAGGATGCAGGTGTCATGGAACCCTACCCAGTCCTAGCCTGGCATGGTGACCCATACCTGGGAGGTGGAGGCAGGAGGATCAGAAGCTCAGGGTCAGCCTAGGCTAGCCTGGATACTTAAGACCCTGTTTCCAAAAAACTCTGTGTGTTATGAGAGGGGTGCTGAAGAGATGGTGAGGGTGGGTGAGTATGATTCCTGGGCAAACATGAGGACCTGGGTTTGTATTCCCAACACCCATGCAAAAGCCAAGCATGGCTGCACTTGTGGGATAGAGACAGGCTCACTGCCCAGCTAACCTAGCCGAAGGGCAAATTTCATCTCAGTAAGAGATCCTGTTTCAAGGGAATGAGGTCTAAAGCATTAGAGGAAGGCAGAGGCACTGCTGTGTGAGCGCATTGCTGCATGCCCCCTCCACACACACACACAAGCACACACACACACACAAGCACACACAACGATAAATAAAATTTAAAGACAGGATCACATCCTGGTGTTAAAGAACACAGAGGGATGTGAAAGGAAAGGAACTGAGAAAGAGAATTTGGGGAGAGGGTGAGGGGAGGTAATTCTTGCAAGCTTTTGAGGGGACTGTGTAGAGAGGGTCAAGACATTCCAGGAGGGATGGAGGGAGGATATTAGTCATTGGAGAAGCCCCCATGATCCTGGATCATGGGAACCAACAGCCTGATGCTGAGCAGAGGTGGCACATGACTTCAGTCCCCTCCACACTCTAGAAGAGTAGGCAGTATGTCCACGGTGATCTGATGTGTGCCCAGATACAGGTGTATGCAGTGCTTGCACCGTGTGTGTAAACAAGACCTTACTAGACTCATTTTGAAACAGTCCAGCAGCTAAATAAACATATCCATTCTAAACACAGCCCCAAGGGAGAGGCCAAGTTAGGACTCTAATTCTAGCTCAGTCTGCTCACTGGATGCCCCAGAAACTTGATGTGTAGTGGAAGGCCACATGTATCAGTCTTTTTCAAAACTCTCTTTGGGGTGTTTAGGCCTCTACCTTCCTTCCACCGACCCCCTCAACCTTAAGTAGGAGAAAAGATTAGTGTGAAGAGGGGTCCCAGACCCCTTTACTTCTCCCGTCTATTTAGGGTCCAGGGGTTCTTTTAGGGTTCTATACCAATCTCCGTCAAGCACAGGTGCAGCTAGCAGGCTCCACACCACTGCACCCCAAAGCATTTCTCTCCATCTGTGTGCTTCAAACCGCCACACCGTCTCTGGTCTCTCCAATCTGCTACAGCCCACATGCCAACACTGAACTCTGCCACGAACGAACACCACACCTTTTCTTTTTTAGCTCTCATATGCTCTCAGAGTCCTAGACCACACCCCTCTTCACACCACACATGGAAGCTGGCAAAATCACGCTCCAAATGTGACAATTAACAGGTGTGAACAAACTATAGCCCAACTAAAATCCCACACTTGGGATTAAAAACAAAACGTATTTACATAAAATAACTGAGTTTACAGAGAAACCAAAACTTCTATTATATTGATATCTCCACCTGTGACCCTGGGCTGCCCCCCAAAAAAACAGTTCATGCTGTATATAGACATCAGTTTTTCAACGGGAATGGCAGGGTTGGAAAGATAGCTCAGAGTCTAAGAACACTTGTTACTTTTGCAGAGGATCTGTGTTTGATTCCCAGCACCCACATGGTAGCTCACAACCATCTGTAACTCCAGTTCCAGGGAATCTGATGCCCTCTTCTGGCTTCGGTGGATACCACACACATGGTGGCCAGACATACATGCAAGAAAACACTCACTTGCGAAAAATAAAAGTAAATAAATAAATAAGTCTCAAAAGAATAAAACAACAATTTAAAAAAACAGGAACGGGCAGATTTTAACTTCAGCCCCAACATCAGAACCAGCAAAGGACCCCTAGATTCTCAGGTCAGAAGGGGCAGTTTTCTGTAGGGGAGACATGGGCAGAGGTCAGGTCATGTGATGCATTTCTTCCAGAGCTGTCTGCTAGATGATGGTTTGCATATGAACTGCTCTGGGGTCGTCTCCCTGGCCAGGCCTCTGATGAGCAGCTGGCCAGCCCCTTGCTTGCCTGCTATCCAGCAATGATTCGAGCCCACCCTTCAGGCACTCCTGAAGAAGACACCTGCAGGTTTAGTTCCATCGCACACACTTCTGGCCTTCCTCCATGAAAGAAAAGGTCTCAGCTCTCAATAGCTTTAGTATCTCCCCAGCAAACACTAGTGCAGCACTCTTTTTTTTTCCTGCTGGCTACATGAGTCTGGAGATGGAGTGTGGAATGAAGCAGTTACTATCACAGCATGGAAAACCTGGTTTCAAGTCACACTGACCAGGGACAGGGCAGAGGAAAGGGGAGAGGAGATAGGGGATGATAGCCTAGGTCACAGTGTGAGACCCTACTATAAAACCAAACAAAAAAGACAAGTTCAGTGGCCTGTGCCAAGGGCCACGTGTGGACAATACCCCCAGGATCCATGTGTCCCTGCCTCACTGGGCCTACAGTGACTCACATCTGCTTCCTTTTGTCCTTAAAAGCTTGATGACTGGTGTTCGAATCCCAGCACTAGAGAAGTAGAGACAGGTAAGTCCCTAAGACTCACGGACCAGCCATCCTAGCCAAATGGACAACTCCAGATCAATGAGAGCTACTGTCTCAAAAACAACAACCAAAAAACCAAAGTGGATTACATTGTCCTCCTCTGGCCTTCACACACTCAAATGTACAGGTCCATGTGGCCTGTGATGAGATTTTTCTTTCAGGGGAGATGTGAACGTCTACCTATTCAAAGACAAACCAAAGTACTATTCCACCAAATTTGCCTGGGAAGCCAATGAGTTCACTGGGCTTCCTTACGGAGCGGGAGTGTAGGGGACTCAGAGCAGCCACACTGTAAAGTCTGCACCCAGGATGGACGGCGGCTTCACATAGCTGCACAGATAAAGCCCCCTTTCGTTAACCCTTTTTAACCTATCTACTCTAGCACTTCCCCAGACCCAGAGGCCATGTGCCATTACACAAAATTGCAAACAAAGAGTGGGCTGGGAAGAGTGGCTGGACTATTAGGCAAGGATCCGATGACCCTCTCCACGCCGTCCTAGAAGGGAATGCCAACCATCCACAGACCCAATGGCGATGGGTTCTTGAGAGGAGGCAGAGCTGACCTGGTGACGACGGCAGCTGTTTTACATGGAGGATCGTGTTCTATGACACATACAAGCACCTTTGCAATCACACACGCATAAGCATGTGCTCACTCTCACCAGCTTAGCTGCTGTTGCTGCTCTGAGGCTCTTCTCTGGTCATCTGCTGGATGACTTATATCTCAGCTACCAAGTTTAAAGATTTGCCTCTGTAGCTGAAAGTCAGCTATTGTGCTCTGGGGGAGAGGGGACCCTCTGTATATCTGCAGTTGATTGTGAGACTCCCGAAGGATAGCTAAGAGCATTGTCTATTTCAAGAACCTGGAGCACACCCCACCCCCACCCCAAGCCCATCTATATAACCCTCAAAGGCATCTCACCTACGGCTGGGTGTGGTGCACACCTTTAATCCCAGCACTTGAGAGGCAGAGGCCTGTGGGTCTCTGTGAGTTGGAGGCCAGCCTGGTCTACATGGTGAGGCTAGTCAGGGCTGCACAGTTAGGCTCTATCTCAGAAGACAAAATGAGATGATCGTACCCTCAGTCTACCATGTCCCCAAGCATGCCCTAGGTCTCCTATCCCCTTGCTGCATGCCTCCCATGCTTACTGGCAGACTGGCCTTGAAAGGCCAGCACTACAATCCCAGAGTCCTTGAATGTGACCAGAAACAGGTGGTTTTATAACCACCTGCATTCAGATGTTCCTTTTCTCAAAAGGACACTGGTCTTCCTAGATTAGGTACCACGTGCCTGTGTCTACCTCCTGGGCCAATGTTACCTGATAAGAGAAATTAAAGCAGGCTCAGGTTGGAGAAGCCACAGAAAGACTGAGGCTGTGACACTTTCATTGAGAGCAATCGGAGTTTTTACACCCCCTGTCAGAAACAGAATATAGTGCCAATGACCAGGATCAACATAGTTGTGGTTGCCAGGATACAATGATGTTTCAAAGTTATACAGGGAACGCAAGATTTTTGTCTGAGACCAATTGTCCTGTCAAGCTTCCATGCTTGCTGGACTCCTAAGGAAACATACAGAGAAACACAAAGCTGTCAGCATGCTGCACGGCCTGAGGGACTACCTTGGTTCCTCAGGAACTGAAAGACACACAGTGTCTCAGGAGCCGTGAACTCTAACCTATGACGCATGCCTCTCAAGGCAGCTAGGACAGGACAACTCCATGTTTCCTCGCTCCAGAGGATATGCTAGTAGACTGGCCTTCAAAGGCCCCAGATAAGACCTCAGAGTCCCTAAGAAAGATGTGTAGATAAGCCCTATGTAAGAACCATGTCTCCCCACCCCTTGCAGAGTTTTTCATATCTCACACATGGCCTCCCTCCTGAAGGCACACCTTTCCCAGATTCAGGGTCAGGAGCCTTATCAATTGAGCTATCCAAGCCTCCTGGTTCAAAGACACACCTTTCTAGGCATGATCGAAGAGATTTCCAAAAAGACTCTGGCAGGCTCCTCTGGTCCCTTCCCATGTCATTCTGGTTACAGATCAGGACCTGGAGCTCTTGTGAAGTGCTCAAGCCAACCTATAGTCACATGACTCCCAGGGAGTTAGCTTCCTAGGACTGCTAACACAAAGGACCGAAAACTGGGTGGCTTAGAGCAATAGAAATCAATCTGCCTTGGGTGTAGAGGCTGGAAGTCCAAAACCCATGTGTCTGTTGAGCCAAGGTGCCTAAGATTCTAAGTCAGGATCCTTCCATGCCTCTGCCAAGCATTCCTTGGCTTATGGCCATGTCCTTCCTACCATGTCTCTCCCTGTGCTTGCCTGTGTCCTGATTCTCCTTGTCTCATAAATACATCAGCTTTTCTGGGTTAGCTGGCCACCATACTTCAGGGGACACGCTCACTGGCAGAGTGGCCGCCAAAGACCAACACCAGTGCTTCCGAGTTCATAAAGGGTCTGAGGTCATTCTAACAGTGCCTTCAATAACCCTGTTTCCAAGTAGGGTCCCACTCTGTTCAATCCGCAATGTTCACTCATAGGGAAACCGTCCGTGGCACGAGCCTTGTAGGGTTTATTATACTCTGTTTTGAGATGGCTAGATAACCTTCATCCTTATTAAAGGAATATGACCGTTGTTAAGGGACCATGGTAAAAGAGAAGGAAAACACTGTAAAAGTTAGAGATGACAGCTATGTGACAAGTAGAGATGACACACACAATTTATGAAGTCTGGACCGAGCTCCGAGGCGGCAATTTTCTCTCCATTATCTGAATGTCCTAGATACTTCGCCGGCGGTTATGCCGCACGGTCCTCCACTTGTCAAGCTCCAATGTCGAGCGTATTCTTTTTCTCTGGCTGGACCAGAGGACATCTGTATCTGTATCTGAAGATACCGTTTACTCACCTCCCACTGCGAGGGCTTCTTCTTTTGCATATTTTAATTTGATTTATATATTTTAAATCCTACAAAGACTTTTTCTGTTACTTGGTGTGGTTACTGTACTTTCCGACCTGTTCGTAGTAGCTTACTCTTTTCATTTATTTACCACATTAAAAAAATTTAATTGTTGTGGGGGTGAGGGGCTGAATACAAGCCTCACAATGCATGTGCAGAGGGCAAAAGGCCTGCTACTGTGTGGAGCCCAGGGACTGAAATTAGGTGATCAGGCTTGGCAGCCATCTCATCCCCCTCCCCCACTTTTATTTTTTTGGAGATAGGATATCTTTGGTGAGCCCTGGAACTTGCTGTGTAGGCCAGGCTAGCCTCAAACCTGTGGTGATCCCCTGCTCTGCTTCCTAAGTGCTGAATTTACAGGTAAGTGTGTCCATATGGGGCTTGCTATTTTCATGCTCATGCCTGCATGTGTGAATGTCTACATATGCTCGTGTGTTATGCATACATGTGAGAGTTTGGACACCTGTGTATCTGCTTCTGTCATTCTCCACCTAACTGCCTGGAGACAGGCCTCTCGCTGAATTGGAAACTTGGGGCTTTGGCTAGGCTAACCGGTCAGCAAGCTCTCCAAATCTTCCTATGTCTCTTTCTTCAGCCTCAGTGCACAGCCATTCCTTGCCTTTTATGTGGGTGCTTGCAGTGAGAATTTTGGTTTCTTTAAAAAACTCAGTTATGTTGTGTGAATATGTTTTTGCTTTAATCCCAGTTATGGGATATGGGACTGCTTCAGACTGCCCACAGCTGCTAACTATGGTTTGTCTCGTGCTCTTGGAGGGGCATGATTTTACTGGCCGCAGATAGTTTATGTTTGGACTCTGGGGACTCTGCAGGGGGTACATCAGTGTCAGAGGCCCAAGAGAGGTGGCAGCAACTGCTGGTCCCTGCTGCTGCTTTTGCTGTTGCTGGTTTCTAGATTGCTAATTGCTGGATTGCTGGTTGGAGATATCCTGAGGATAAAGATTGGACTTGCCCCAAGGAAGTCAATACCCCTCATCAACAGGAAGTAGTCTAAATAGATCTATTCCCCTTTTCTCCTCTAACCTTCTTTCTTGCCTACCTAGTTTTAGGTGGTTGGAAGGGATTTGGGTGGAGAAGACTGTAGATATAAGAAGCCAATGAGTAGCCAAACCATCCAGTTACAGGTGCTAGGGACTGGAACTCAGATCCTTACACTTGTATAACAAGCACTCTTACTCACTGAGCCATCTCTCTAGCTCCTGGAAATAATCTAAAATTTCTTCTTCGAGAATTTCTTGTAAGTTTACAGCATATTTTGATCGTGTCTACTTAGCAAGCCCACTCAGCTCTTCCCAGACTCTTCTATGTCTCCCTTTCAAACGTCATGTCCTCTCTTTGTAACCCTTTGCGTAAGTTAGTTCTGCCTGTATGTGCGCGGGCGTGGGGCATCCACTGGGGGATGGGCAAGCTGTCAGGGGCCACCGCCCTGAAGAACACTGACTGTCCCTTCTCAGAGGCTATCAACTTCCAGTAGCTCCTCAGTGGGAGGGGGGCTCACGAACCAACCCTATTCACATTGGAGTGTTGACTGCTTGATCTTGTGCAGGCCCTGCGCAGGCAACCAAGCTGCTGTGAGCTCCTGGGTGCAGCAGCCTCCTTATGTCCAGATGACACTTTGGTCCTCTCTGACCTCTGGCTGGAACTATCTCTCCATCCCCTTTTCTGTGATGCTCCCTGAGCCTTGGGAGGAGGAAATATGGCCTAACCCCTTCCTTACTCCTCATCCTTCCTTGAATCATCACCCTGCCATGTGGGGTGAAAAGGAAAATAAAAGCAAAAAAACAACATAAAAGAAAAGTTGGCTTTCCTTCTGTATACTCTATTTGAGCTTGAGTTGGTTGAGAGATTTTCTCTGTGGTTTATAATTGTAAATGTTTTAATTGTCCCTTCATCTACTAGAGTGGACACTGTTTTAGATTTCTAGACCAACCCTGGTCCCCATCTTAGTACCCCCCAGACCTTTTCTCTACTTATCTTTGGGAAGGCGGCCACTCTAAAGTTCTCAGCTGTCTTCCTGAAAGTGTTAGATGCTCTGGGGACCCTGTTGTCTGCAGGTTCACCTCTCTAGGATTGCCCGCTAGCCACATAAGATCTCGTCTCTTGCAATCTAGAATTCTTCCTCCTCCTCCCAGTCTTGGATTATAAGTGTGCCACTATACCCGGCTGAGATGAGAGAATGGAGCCACAGAGAGGTTAAAGAACTTCACAATACATTCACAGATATTGCTCTGCAGAGTTGGGATTCAAACCCTGGTCTCCTACCACCACATGAATCACCCTGTGGAGCACACAGTTGGATGATGGGGCTGTTGAGGGAAGAGGACAAGACTAGACAAAGCATGACTGGGAGGAGCACAAGCAAGAAAGAAATATGACTCCACCTCAAGAAAAACACCTAGTGACCCTTGGCTTATGACCTGTAGATCTTTGAGTGACAAGAGCCACTCAGAGAGCTAGAGAAGAGACCCACAGGAAAAGGATCCTGCAGAGCACAGAGGACCATGATTTCATTTTAAAAGTTAGTTTAGGCTAAGGAGGTAGCAGTGTGGATGAGAGTGTCTACTGCTTAAATGTGGGGACTGACTTCAAATCCTCAGCGTCCACATACAAATCTGGGTATGTGGGCAAGAGAGATGGTTCAGCAGTTAAGAGCACTGGCTCTTCAGAGGACACGTCTTTGACTTCCAGCACCCACGTGGCAGCTCACGCCTGTCTACAGTTCTAGTTCCAGAGGACCCAGTGCCCTCTTCTGGAGTCCTGCACCACGTATGAGCGCAGCACACATACACACACATTTTCTTTTTTAAAGCTGAGCGTGGCCATGGGCCCCCCAGCTCTGTGAGGGGCAGAAGCAGGATGACTGTGGGGTTTGCTAGCCACCCACAAAGCTCCAGGTTCAGTCAGAGACTGTCTTCAAGAGAATAAAGTTAGGTAACAAAGCAGGGGACCTGGTTGTTAGGGGTGACAATGGACTATTTACTGTCCGAAATGCCAAAAGCCTCAACATGCATTCTTCAACCCTAGACATTCTATCATGATCCTTAGCCAAATTCACCCCCCCACACACACACACACTCAAGAGACAGTGAGGCCATGGTGAGGTTGTATTTTGATCGTATCGTTAGCCCTTCTTGTCCAGGATCTCAGACACAAGAAGACAGTTTTCGCAGCTGCAGCTCTATGTGCTCTGATTGCGATGTCAAATCCACACAGCTCAAAAGCCTTCTTCCTCTTCTAAATGAGGTGGTTGGAATAGAACAGTGATCCTCGAGTCTGATGGCAGAGGATGGGGAGAGGGGTGCCTGCACTGTCCTGCTATTTTGTGAGAGTATTGACCAGCACCCTCTCCAGAGGTTCCGACTCAGTTAATGAGATGTGAGACCAAAGAGCAAAGAGTGTTGAAGCTTCACGTCAGGTGATGTTAATGTAAGTGGTCCACAGGTCGGTGCTGAGTATTTAAGGCTACTCCTGGCGCTAACATTCTGTGGGGCTCTCATAAACTGCTGATAACGTTCTGTGTGCAGGGCAGATATCCTAAAGACAGCAACCTCAAGGTGATTCATGGCGATCTTTAAGTTGCGCATGTATGCACTTATCTGCATAGAACCCTCTTGGAAATTCTTATGGTTTTCTTTATACTTCGAAAGCCACTGAGCAAAGCTAAAATGAAGGTCAATCTCGATGGTTGACTGCAGCCTCTCAGAACCTCAAACCAGCTACTTCTAGTACGAGTACCAGTGCTAGCAAAGCTGAGCTTGCACGATAAGAGAGCTCTTCTTTGGCAGAGTCTCCATGGGGTATTGGAGTGTGTGTGTGTGTGTGTGTGTGTGTGTGTGTGTGTGTGTATACAGAAATAGTTTACAGGCTAGTAGACATCTCAGCACCTCTTCTGCTTGGTAAGAAGTACCGGGAAAATTATTTTGTTCTGAAAAGGTGAAATGACAACTCTTGAGCAAACTTAAGTGAAACTACACTCTGGTGGGACCCTGTGAATCAGCACGTTGGTTAACGCCTGTTTCTCAGGAACTGCTGCTTGTCAACTCGTGGGGTAGACCATGCAACAGTGGTGGGTTCCAAGAAGGCATTAGTAGCAGTATCTTCCCAATGAAAGCTCAGCTGGCCCTGCGGGAACTTCATGTGGGGGAGGGAAGAGATGCAAGATCCCATGAGTCTTCAATGCCTAGGCCATCAAGTGGCTCTTTGTTTTGAGATAGTCTCACTAGCTTTGTTAGCTCTGACTATAACTACGATGTTAAACCCCTTCTCCTGCCTTCACTTTCGAGTGCTGTGATTATGGGTGTGTGGAACCCTGTCTGGCCCACATGGCCTCTTGAAGACACTTCTTCATTCACTTCTGGATGCCTGGATAAGGCATCCAGATAAGGCCCCATGTCCCTATGTCCCTCTGAGTGCTTGTGTGTTGCTTAGTTTTTGGTCAACCTGATACAAGCTAGAGTCATCTGAGAAGAAGGGGCCACAAGTGAGAAAATGCCATCATCAGCTCGGCCTATAGGAGAGACACTTTCTTGATTAATGATTGGCATGGAAGGGCGTATCCCACTGTGCATGGTGCCACCCCTGGGCAGGTGTCTTGGGTTGTGTAAGGAACCAAACTGAGGAAGCCAGGGGAAGCTACGAGCCCATAAGCAGTGTGTCTCCATGGTCTCTGCCTCAGTTCCTGCCTCCAGACTCCTGCCTGGACTCCCCTCTGTGATGGACCACAACCTAAAAGGTGAAATAAACCATTTCCTCCCCCAGTTGCTTCTGGTTCTGGTCTTTATCAGAGCAACAGGAAGTTAAGACACGTGTTTCCCCCCTCAACATGTGTGTTAGTCATCAAGGTGCCTCTGGCAGAAAACAGACCCCCCCCCCCCAGGATGCTCCATGATCTTCAACCTAGTGCCCAGCTCCTGGGCCATGGTATCTCCAGCTCAGTTCAAGCTCTCGCTCCCTTCCAGACAGCTGTTCAATTAGATTCTGTCAATGTGTATTGTAGAGCGCCCTCCCGAGAGCATAACAGCCACCAACTATGAGAACTTGCAACCTCCCACCCCTGACCTAGAGATCAGGCCTTTTTTTTTTTTTTTTTTTTTTTTTTTTTTTTTTTTTTTGATGTTGCCTTATAGAAGGACGGAACAGGGAGAGTCATTAGGTTCTCATTTCAGTTCTGTCTGCTCCCCCTTGCAACCTGCCAAAATGCCATGTGGTCTCTGGGGGTGCTAGAGTAGCAGACTGTTGAAGAGTAGCTGAAGGGGTGTCCATTTCTATAGTTAGGAGAAGTCATCCACGCTGGGGTAGAAATTTGCAGTGGTGAGGCTGGTGACCCCTCGCCCAGGCTCTGTAACTCCTTGGAGTCTGATAAACTCCTTGGTCCCCCAAGCTTGATGTCAGTGGGCCGCAGTTTGTTGGTGGTGCTCTGTGAAGGAGGCGTAGACATTTGTTCATCCTCACCAGAGAAAGCTGTGGAGACAGCTTTCACTCTTCTGGCTGGTGTACTGCCAAGGGACCCTGTAAGTGCAGAAAACAGAGAGTCAAACATGAGAGCCACAACTTGGGAGGAAGAAGCACAACAAAAATATGTCTCCAGGACAGAAGCCTACCACAGAGGGCCTCTGAAAGGCTCTACCCTGAAGGGTATCAAGGCAGATGCCGAGACTCAGAGCCAAACTTTGGGCTGAGTGCAGGGAATCTTATGAAAAGAAGTGGGAGATAGTAAGACCTGGAGGAGACAGGAGCTCCATAAGGAGAGCAACAGATCCAAAAAGTCTGGGCACAGGGGTCTTTCTGAGACTGATACTCCAGCTGAGGACCACTCATGGAGATGGCCTGGAAACCCTGCACAGACATAGCCTATGGCAGTTCAGTATCCAAGTGGGTTCCATAGTAATGGGGACAGGGACTGTCTCTGACAGGAACTGATCAGCCTGCTCTTTGATCACTGTCCCCTGAGGGAGGAGCAGCCTTACCAGGCCAGGCCACAGAAGAAGACAATGCAGCCACTCCTGATGAGACCTGATAGACTAGGATCAGAGGGAAGGAGAGGAGGTCCCCTATCAGTGGACTGTAAGAGGGACACAGGTGGGGAAGAGGGAGGGTGGGATTGGGAGGGGAGAAGGGAGGGAGGTACAGGGGGATACAAAGTGAATAAACTGTAGTTAATAAAAATAAAAATAATTAAATAAAAAAAACATGTCTCTTAAACATCGCCAGCACAAGTCTTTAAAACTGCCCTGTGTGACTCCAGTGTCAGGTCAAGGGAGTCTGGAATTAACTCTATTGCTCTTGGCGAGGTAGGTTAGGATGAGTGTCTCACAGGAGTTCATGGCTGTGTCTTCTACATATAGTCTGGTCCTTTCATACAATTACAATGTCAGGTGGATAAACGCTTTGTAAGAATAAGCCGGGCCTCTGTTGTGCTTGGACTTCCAGCTTCAGCTGAATGTGGAGAGAAGGGGAAGTCTGCAGATTGGCACAAAAGTTGAACGGGAAGTCTGTTGGGACCAGAGCCCATTTTGGTTCCTTGACTTTTTCATGAGCACAAGATACTTGAATGCTATCAATACAGGGGACCCATCCAAGAAGGGAGAGCCAACCCCAGCAGCTGGGAAATAGGGTCGCAGGGTTGATTCCCTGCAGATTCTGACTTGTGCCAGGCGTGTGTGTGTGTGTGTGTGTGTGTGTGTGTGTGTGTGTGTGTGTGTG
>NW_026596088.1:14580995-14734030 GCF_907164565.1 Psammomys obesus | reverse complement strand
GTGTGTGTGTGTGTGTGTGTGTGTGTGTGTGTGTGTGTGTGTGTGTGTGTATGTGTGTGCAAAGCAGGGGAGAAGTGAAGGCTTCCAGGTTCCAGATAAGGCCTCACGTCCCCCTAGCATGCACGTGTCCCTGCATGCAAAGCCCCCAGCAAGCTGCAGGCAGGCCTGGGCATCCTCGAAGCCGGGGTAGCCCGGGGCGCGGGGCCCCAGGCGCAGCAGCTCCTTGCAGGGCGGAGGGCGGCGCGAGGGAGGGAGCGAGGGACGGGAAAGGCGAGCGAGCTGCCTCAAATGCCTGGAATAATTCCGCTTCCGTTTGGAAAGCCGCAGCCTCAGTCCCGCCACCGCCCGCCGCGGCCGCCCCAGCTCCAGCTCCGCGTCCCGCCGCCATGGCCACATCCCCGCAGAAGTCGCCCTCGGTCCCCAAATCTCCCACCCCCAAGTCGCCTCCGTCCCGCAAGAAGGATGACTCGTTCTTGGGGAAACTCGGAGGGACGCTGGCCCGGAGGAAGAAAGCCAAGGAAGGTAGGAGCAGCCGAGGCCGTGGGCGCTGCGGGGACCCGGGAGCCTGGGGCTGGGGGCCCCCCTGGCAGTGCCGGGACGCGCCTCGCAACCTCCCCGCGTCGCCTCCCAGGCCCCGACCGGGTCGGTGTCATCGCTGGGCCACAGGCGGAGTCCAAGCTCCGGGTGGCTGTTGTCCCGGAGCCCAGGCCCAGCCGGTCCCCTGCGCCCTCCGCTAGGCCGCTGTCCCCGCCCTCTGCGCGCCCGAGGGCTGGCATTTGCCAAGTTTCTGCTGGAAAGTTTTCTCGGGCGCCGTCACTCCCCGCTCTCAGCCTTCATTGGTCTCTGCTGCGCCGTCGCTGCCCGGGCGCCTTCAGGTCCTTTGGTGAAGCGGCGCTGGCCTCCTTGAATCTCTCGCGGGTACCCCCGTCCCCCCCCCCCCCCCCCCCCCCCCCCCCCGGCTTGTGTGATGATTTGTAAAAAATGTTAGTTGACTGAAAGAGAGATGAAGGAACCGGCGAGGTGGCGAGGGGAAGAGGATAAACTCTGTACACCTAAGGGCCGTGACCCTGCTGTGAACCCGCGCATTCCATTTCAAGCTTTAAAAAAAAATACCACTTTCTTTTCTCCGCCACGATGAATTGGAGCAATCTCTCTCTCTCTCTTCTTTTTTTTTTTTTTTTTTTGCTGTTTGTCTCCAGGATAGTTTCTGTGTAAAATGCTTTGTTCTGTAGGCAGAGTTAGCTTTTGGGTGTATTAAATCAAGAGTTGCTTCTCAAAAATCAGTCTAGTGATAGGTGCGTGAATAAAGGCCGTTGGTTGAAAATGCTTTCTCTCTCTCTCGAGCAGAGCTGGGACTGAATTTAGAGGGCTTTGGGTCTGTTACAGTTCCACCTTCTTGCTCCTTTTCTTTCAGACTCTAAGTTGTGCGGGCTAACCTTGAGCCTCCTCTGTGTAGCCCAGGCAGGACTTTGTGGCCCTCCTGCCTCAGCTTCCAAAGTAGTTGGGATTACAGGCCTGCCCTACTTGCTATTGATTGATTGTGCCTTTCTATGGTACTGGAGGTTGATCTTGGGCCTCAGTGACATTAGGCAAGTACTCTACCTCTGTGTCACCGCACAAGCCCCCAGATGATTTCTGGAGACTGCTTAGTAGGTCTGAGGTGATAAACTAGGAGATGACTCATGATCTTAGTCTCCTGAAGTATGGAAGCCTTTTGGTGTTTAATTGGTAAACTCAACGCACGAGCTAAATGTCTGTTGTTAAGATTGCAGCATGAATCGGGCATGGTGGCGCACGCCTGTAGTCCCAGCACTCAGGAAGGCAGAGGCAGGAGGATCTCTGTGAGTTCGAAGCCAGCCTTCACAAAGTGAGTCCAGGATAGCCAAGGCTACACAGAGAAACCCTGTCTCAAACAAACAAACAAAAGGATTGCAGCATGAGTATACAAAACATCCTCCCCCCAAGTTACTGTTATTCCTCGTTCTCCCTTATCTCTGGGGGAATTGCTCCAAGATGCCGAGTGGATGGCCAGTACTATGGGCTGTGCTGAGCCTGACACATAGTATGCTTTTTCCTGTACGTGGCTATGGTGAACCTGTGTGTTAACATGGCTGAGCTAAATGGCTCAGTGGGTAATGGCACTTGCCACCGCAGACTGGTGATTTGGGACTTGCATAAAGGTGGAAGGAAAGAACCGCCTCCACAAAGTTGACCTCTGATCTTTGCCAGAATGCCCACATACAAGCAACATGCGCACACACAATAACAATAATAGTAACAGATTGTATTTAGTATGACAGGCTTTGCTGTGCTAGGTCAGGCCCATCCTCCAGCCAATAACAAAGATGGCTACTAAGTTACCAATGCCTGCTAGGACTGGATCCACAGGACTCCTGTCCCAGGCAGGAAGGTGTGGAATGAAGCAAAAGTTCATCATGCTAAGGAGATGGTGTGCAACATAAAACTTGGGAATTATTTCTGGAATTTTCCATTCAGTATTTTGCAACCACAGGTCTCTGATAACACAGAAGTGGAAATTGTGGGCAGGTGTTTTGGTAAACCATTGATTAGTGCACAGTGGGTGACTGATCATGAGCTCCCAGCGTGGGAGGTCCTTTCCTCAGGTTGGGTTCCTGGTAGGAGCTCATCTACCTGAAGAATGGCAGCTCAGAATTACTGAGGCTTGTCACTGGACCGCAGTGCCCACACCACTGTTACCCACTGTGAGAAAGGTTTATTTTAGTCCAAAAATGGTCAGTCTGAGCCTCATCTCTTGGAGACTGATGTGGCGTTGACCCTTTTGAAATAGACTGTACTACTTTTCTGGAGTCTCCTCTTGACCAAGCCCAGTATCCAATGTCCCTACAGCGACTCCTCAGGGATGTGACCTTAATGCTCTCTGGCATCCTGTCTTTTCCGTTCAGCAGAGGCCTGAGGAAACTTAATTTGGATGGGATTTTGAAAATAATTAATGAAGAAGCAGAGAGAGAGTGAAGTCCTGAGGGAATAAAGTCCTGAGGGAATGTGTGTTGTTTGATATGAGCCAGCCATGTCAAGCACAGAAGCCATGGACCCGTGGAAGTTGGCAAAGCTTTCCCGCCACGTCAGGCTCAGAGTGAGGGCAAAGCCTTCCTCTGGTCTGAGTGGAAATATTGACAGTGTGTGAAAGTATGAGTGTTGTGATCGATCGACCAATGTATGCAGAAACCAACAATCAGAGCTTCCTCTTCCTGGATGCTGAAGCCTAAGCGTCCTTACCTACAGACATACAGACACCTCCTCCAACCCCGGCCAAGCCCCTCCCACCATGCCGTCCATAAAAACATGCAGCAGTTCTGAGTTACTGCCACCAGAGTGCGCATGGCCCACCTGACCCCAGCTTTTCTGCCTGCAAGTCCTTGTGTCTGTTCTTTCTTCATTCCTTCGACACCTCAGCCAGGTTTCTGTGACCCAAGCATCGTGCGTTGCAGTGAGGGAGTTATTCACAGAGCCACAGGCAAGAGTGTGAGAACCAAGAAGCGATGCTACAATGGCAGGTGTGTCCCACCTTCCCACGACGTGACACGATGTTGATGATCCAGAGCCATCGTCGAGTTACCCCCCACCAAAATTTCATGGATGTTTCAAAATGTTTATGTTTATGTGGGTTTATGATTTTGTGTTAAGCCCTCCTGATAGCCATCCTTGGCCATGGGTAGCCTGGGCTTATGATTTTGTGTCAGGCAGCCTTGGCAGCCATCCTTGGCTGTGGTAGCCTGAGGGCCACGGGTTGGAGGGTGGGCAACAGGAACAAGCTGTCGCTGTCCCCTTCCCCCAAGACATAAAGGGACAGGAAAGGTAAATGGACTCCATTTGGAGTTGCAGCCCGGTTTGTTTTTTTATTTTTATTTTTTTATGATGTGTATGAGTGCTTTGTTTGCATGTATGTCTGTACCATGTGTGTGCTTGGTGTCCACAGAGGCCGGAAGAGGGCATCAGATCCCCCGGAACTGGAGTTACAGGATAGTTCTGAGCTGCTACGTGGATGCTGAAAATCAAACTTGGACCCTTTAGAAGAGTATCAAGAGCTCTTAACCTCAGAGCCAATTCCCCAGCTCTTGATTTTGTGGCTGTCCTTTGTGGTGCTGGGACATAAACTTAGGGCTTTGTACGTGCTGAGCAAGGATGGTACCACTGAGCCACATCCTCAGTGGGCTCACCTGTCCCCCTCCCCCTGCCCCACATGTGTGTATGATATATGTTCATGTTTGCGTGTATGCACAGGGCAGAGGCCAATGCTGGGCATTTTCCTCAATTGCTGTCCACCTTTATTTATTTTTTTATTAGTGTGTGTTCCCATGATGTGTGTGTTGGGGAGCATGCATGTGCCATGGTGCCTATGTGGAGGTCACCAGGCTGGCTTAATCATCTTCTTTACCAGCTAAGCCATTTTGACAGCTGCCACCTTTTTTTTTGAAACAAGTCTCTTCTCTTAATGAAACTGGCACTCACTGATGAGACTGAAGATTGTTGTGCCCTGCTTTTTAAGCGGGTGGTGCAAATCTGAGCTTGGGTCTCTTGTGCTTGTGTGGCAAAAACTCCCCGGATGTCCTAGCTCTCTTTCTACTTATTTTTATTTTGAAACTGGATTTCACTTCAGGCTGGTCTTGAATTCTTTAGTCTTCCTACCTCAGCCTCTTGAGTAAGCAGGATTACAGGTGTGGTCCAGGCCCAGCTTGCAAGGGCTTCAGACAGAAACTATAGTCACTAGGGACACAGCCATGGTTAGGAATGTGCAGAAAGAAGGGGAGAGAGTAGGACAAGAAGGACTCATGGTCTTTCTTGTACTTGAATGTAAAGCGCTGTCACCAGGGCAGGGAGACTGAAGGAGACAGAATGTGGGAGGCAGCTCTTACATATCCAACAAGCCCCTGGCTTCCGGAGGAGAGAATGGGAGGACGGGGTTGGCCTGCTAGACCCCATTGGAGTTGTCCCCCACTTTCCAGTGGAAACATAGCGTTCCATTAATACAGCCACGGGGCCTCTTTGTTCTGGCACCTGGACCACACTGTCCCTAACTGAGCATGTCTGCGACTCCTAAGCCCTGTCCTTCCTTACTCAGCTGAGGCTTTTGAAACCAAGCGCCAGATCTTACTTGTATTTCTGTGAACTATAAACCCCCAATTCTGTTCAGTTCGTTAGTGAATCCAAGGGCCATAAATGGGCGAATGGGAGTGTACATGCTTCTGACAGGGCTGGCCACCACCCGCGCCTCCTCTGGCCTGGTGTAGCTAATGGTTCCTATTGCGCTTCCATGCGGAGATGTTAGGTTTAAATTTGTTCTGTGAGTTGAGGAGGTCTAAGTCAGTGGTTCTCAACCTGTGGGTCACGACCCCTTTGCTAAACCTCTGTCTTCAAAACTATTTACATTACGATTCATAACCATATAAAAATTACAGTTATGAAGTAGCAATGGAGATAATTTTACGGTTGGGGTCACACCCTGAAGAACTGTATTAAAGCGTCACAGCATTAGGAGGATTGAGAACCGCTGGCCTAGGTGAGGCAGCCACATGTGTTTAAATCCATGAGACTGGTTACAAGTCTGCTTATAAAATGGAAGAGGTCCAAGGACTCGAGGCCTGTGTGTTTCCCACATTCAGAAGCTGGGAGGTGAGGAGCCAGCAAGACAGACTGAAGAGGCCTGGAGCAGTAAGGAAAACTGGGGGAATATGGAATCCTGAGCCCAGGCAGAGAGCCACTTTTGTTTGCTATTCGAGTGACTACTTCCTTGGTCAAAGCCTCCTGTACTGATTCTGCTCCTGACCCTGCCTGGACTCCTGGAGACATTCAGCCTTGTTCAGCTTCCAAGTCCTTAAATCATCCCTGGATCCTTGTTTTCTCTGAATTTGGTCCTGGTGTCTCTCTCCTTTTTCAGATGCCCCCTCTACATGCTTTTCTGCTTAGGAGTCTTTTCTGCCCTCCTGGTCCCCACAGCACACACACAGGTACACACACACACCCTTAAGAAATCTTCATTTTAATCACGGCAAACACCCTGCATTCCCTACAGGAATCCCGTTCTTTCTTGTGTTCTTACCTTTGGGCTGAAGGGATAGCTCAGCCATAAAGGCCAGGCTCACAGCAAAAAAAAAAAAAAAAAGCCATATTCTTCTTACCTGCTCACGTACTATTTGACGTTTTTAAAAAGACCTTCTCTATTCAATAAACTCTTTATTCGTTAAGGTGACCCAGTCTGAGAAGCTGAGAACATAACTCAGCCTGGCATACATGAAGCCCTGGGTTCAATCCCCACACCCAGGCATGGTGAGGGCCTGTAATCCATTTGGGAGGAGGATTCAAGAGGCCCAGAAATTCAAGGTTGTCCTCTGCTACATAGCAAGTTCAAGACCCAGACTATATGAAAATAAAAAAACTATGTAGATTTAGACGGTTTCCCTTCTGGACGTCACTTGTAGCCTCCCAAGACGATGGGAGGCTTCCTTCTGTGTGTGCCAGAGCCTCTGGCCTGCCACTCTGTTGTGACGCCAGGTACGTTGCATTCAGACCCCTGTGTCTGTGTGTGGACTCGCTTCAGGGAGGCTTCTCTCTGTATCCCTGCATAATAATAAACACACATCAGTATTGGGTTTTTGGGGGGTGAATGTCCCCATATTTACCTTTGTGAAAATTGCCCTTTCTCACTGGTTGCATAATCAAAGTCAAGTTGCTTCTCTTTTCTGGCGGTGTTTGCCCATTTCTCAAATCAGGGGATTAGGCTTGAATAACCTCTGGGGGCCCTCACAGCTCTTCTGTGATTTCTGAGCTCTGATTTCACTGGGCTTCTCTCAAACTCCCGTTTTATTGTCTGCATGGGGTGGTCTGAGAATTACATCACCACAAAGACTCTTTCTTTTCCTTTGCTAATGAAGGCACCTTGGTGTCAGGAGGAGGCGATGGAGACCTGGATAAGTGGGCTCTAGCCCAAGGACACCTCCATATTAGGGATCATTCTTGTCTCCTGGAACTATCTCTCTTTGGTTAACAAGCGCAGCTCATAATTACATTTCAGCTGTTAGTACTGGAGAAGAGACCTCCCCTGGCCATTGGTGCGCATCTAAAACCTCTACTTGCTGTTGTGGATAAACAGACAACGCTTGAGGAGACCTGCACAACACAGCTACAGCCAATGTTAAATTACCTTTAAAAGTAAAAGTAAAGTGCTTTTCAAAGCCAGGTGTAAACTTTTGCGCAGTGTCCAGTGTGTTGTGTGGCCTGAATCCGTAACAGATAGAAGTGAAGGCGTCACCTGAGGACCAGAGCCCTGGATCTTCCTCAGCCCGGGCCTTGGGCCTGACCTGTCCTCTGTTTGCCATGCAGACACTATGCCGGCAGGGTTGTGTGTGCTCAGGTCGCATTTATGTCCCGGGGGCCTGTCATAGCACAGGGTACTCAACACCTTCTCCATGAAGTATGACCTCCTAGGGGTCAGAGCATCCTTGAGCAACTTGCTCCCAGCTTACCCCAAATGCTCTTGTAATCTTGAGTGACTTTTCTTGTCCCTAGATTCCATTTAGACTTCAACTTTGTGTGTGTGTGTGTGTGTGTGTGTGTGTGTGGCTTGTGAAAACGCCCCCTCTCCCTCTCCCCAGGAATATGACTTCTTTGTGGAAAGACATTCTCAGTAAGTCTTATTATTTGTCAGACCTCTAGGAGCAGAGACCAAGTCGTAGGATAGTGGGTACCGAGTGCATAGTGTGAAAGAGTGGGGCTAGGATGGCTTCCTCTGCTCAAGGGCTCTGTACAAGTTTGTGTTGGCACACCTAAATAAAGGACTGAGATGTAGTAGCTCACTGGCCCAGACTAGGGAGCAGGGAGCAAAGACACAGGCAGACCAGACCTCTCTAAGATTCGGAATTGTTTCACTCTAGTCTGCCCCTCCTCCCAGTCCATGAGTCCTTGTCTGTCTCAACATTTCTTTCACAGCAGTGTAAAGCTTAAGGAGCTGAAAATGAACCAGAGGCAGGGCCACCATGTCACTTTTCAGCAAGAGTCCTACCTGTCAGTCAGTCACAACAGCTAGTTAGGTGGTGTGGCACAGGCCCCAGCTACCTGGGAGGTGAGTCAGGGACGTCTCAACTTCAGGTATGGCCTGTGGTACTTTGAGAAACCAATCTCAAAATAAAACAACAGTTCCAGGCCAGCCAGGGATACACAGAGAAACCCTGCCTTGAAAAACAAAAACAAAAAACAATAAGGAGCTGACCAAAAGGCCCAAACAAACAACAGCAAAGCCCGCAGGTGTCTGGAGGACTGTGGACAGTTTGGGAGTGCTGTTCCCCAGGCACCAATCACTCTTTTGAGATAGTGTCTCTCATTGGCCTAGAACTTGCCAAATAGACTAGGCTAGCTGAACCCTGGGGCCCCACCTGTCTCCACCCCCCACCCCGGCTAGGATTATAAGCACACACTATCTTACCATTTTGGCTTTTACTGATATTCCATCTTGGCCCCTACCCCATGGGATGGATGGTGCCTCCCGCATCCAGGATGGGTCTTTCCTGTGCTGCAGAAACCTTTCTGGTCACACCTTCATAAATACGCCCAAAGATGTGCTTCCATGGTGATCCCTAATCCAGTTAAGTTGACAGTCAGGATTATCCATCGGTCTTAAATCAGAGAGATTGATGGGAATTCAGGGCATGGTCTCCAGTGCTGGGGACAAAGGCCAGCAGGGTGGGCTCCTCACTAGTAATGGGCTTGAGCTGTTGATGCCACTACAGGATCACAGAGGCAAAGGTGTTCTCGAAGGAACCCCACTTCCTGCCCTATTCACCCACACCCCTGCACCTCAAGCTGGGAAATAAACACTCCTCTCAGCTGAAAGGAAGACACCCCTCACCCTTCCTGGCGCTCTCTCTCTCTCTCTCTCTCTCTCTCTCTCTCTCTCACACACACACACACACACACACACACCCTTCCTGGCTATCTCTCTCTCTCTCTCTCTCTCACACACACACACACACACACACACACACACACACACCCTTCCTGGCTTTCAGCCCCAGTGGAGCAGACCTGCAGATCACAGGTAGTTAATGGTGACAGCTGGGAGAAGCCTGGGCAGCAGGAGCTGACAGTTTTGAGGCTGTTTGCAAAACACAGGGGGAGGGTAACCAGTTCTAATGTAAAGCAAGTCTGAGGGTGCAGCCCTTTGCAGGGAGCTGCAGCTGCGTCTTGGCTGAGGATTGCAAGGCCTCATGGTGGGTTCGGCAGCCCCTCCAGCGCCTGTCCGGTCTCCTGCAGGAAAAATGGTGCCTCACCTGCCTTTCCTCCCTGGCCTTCATTATGGTAAATTGCAAGGCTCCCTGATGACTCTGGAGGGGAAGATTGATTTGTTCCTTCTGATTGTCACTGTGCTAATGTGACAGGGTGATGGGCACCCAGATTCACGCCTAGTAACGGCCCTGCTAGAGGTGGATGTTAACACAATTGGGACCTGACACTTCAATAAATCGGGGACATTCTACCACAGAGATCAAAGTTCAGAATTGCTTAAATTGGTGTTGAAGCAGGTGGGGAAGAGGAGTCTAGGGGCCATGAATTTCGTGGTGGGCAATTGACTTTCAGTTTGAAAGGCTCGACTGCCAGCTTTTCCATTGCTATGACATCAATTGAAGCCATTTGGGCTCCTGGCTACCTAGCCCTTTCAGGATTGCTGGTTCTGGGAATTGTGATTCATGGTGTTCTTGTGTTGGATGATTGTGTTTGATGGGGATGAGGGAGGGAGTGTGAATGACAGATTCATCTCCCGCCTGGTGTGCTGGTACCTCCCAAGCCATCCTTCCCGCCCAGACCTCTTTGGACCTCTCGCCTTAACTTGCTGGCTCATTAGCGTGTATGTGTAATGCTGTCACACAGTAGTGACTTATCTTCACACAGCTTCTCATGAGGTAGGAGTCCATGTTTCAGGTCTCTGGTGGATAGTCAAAGCCAGAGGAAAGGCCATCTGGTCCCCAGGGAAGGATGGTAATTTCTTTAAAAATCTATGCTGAGATACAACCCAACTTTAAAGGGTGTCATTCTGCAGTATGTTTACTCTTGGGCCATCACTGCTGTAAGTTGCAGATGATTTCTATCACCTTTCAAAAAAAGAATCCCTGTACCTACTTTCCCTTTTCTCTACCCCAATCTATGGATTTGCTTATTGCCCTGGATAACTTTAAGATCAACTTGACATAGCCCTCATTGAGGAATTGCCTAAATCAGATTGGCCTGTGGGCATGGCTGGAGGTTGTCTTGATTGTTCATTGATGTAGGAGAGCCTGGCCCACCATGGGGAGCACCACTCCCTAGACAGGTGGTCCTCATCTGTGTAAGAAAGCAAGCTGAGTATAACAGCATACAAGACAGCTAGCTAACAAGCAATCTCTCCATAGTACTTCAGCTGTGAAGTGGGTGCCTTTGGCCAAGGTGCTTTGTGGAATAGCAAGCAGACTTGCCTTCAGGCTCCTGCCTTCACTTCTCAGTGATGCATTGTGACCTGGAAGCGTAAGTTGAAATAAACCCTATCTTCCCCTAAGTCCTGGTCAGAGTGTTTGATCACCACAACAGAAAGAAACTAGAACACCTGTTCTAGGCATTGCTTTTAAGTGGACTCTTACAATGTGATTTTCGGGGTCTGATCTCTTAGCATGATATTGTCAAAGTGCCCATACATCGGCATGTGTGAGGATTTCATTTCTTTTTGTGGCTAGAAAATGTTCTTTTGGGTAGATGTACTTATTCATCAACTGATGGACAGGGGTTATTTTCATTTTTTTACCTATTACAAATTAGTACTGTGAATTTTCACATATAAACATTTGCGTGTTTTCATTTCCCTTAGGTACCTGAGAAAGACATTGCTGGGTTATATGGTAATTGCCATGTTTAATATTCTGAGGAATTGCCAAACTTTTCAAATGTAGCAGCAACAGGATTGGGGAGGTTTGCTCAGTGGGTAAAGTGCTTGGTGTACAATCAAGGGGACTATGTTTGGACCCCTACAACTTACATAAATGCCAGGTGAGCAAGGCAGTTTACCTGTAAGTTCAGCCTTAGATGTGGAAACTGGGTAGTGAGACTAACCAAACAGCTAGTTCCAGCTTTGGGTAGAGAGACTGTCTCACAGAATAGGGTGGAAGGGTGACAGAGGAAGATTCCCAGCATCACCCTCCAGTCTCCTCACATTGACACACATGTGAATCTGCATGCACACACAGGCTCGGCAAACACACACACACACGGACAAAAGGGAAGGGGAGCAGCCACAACAGGTGTGTTCTCACCAGCAGTGTATGAGGAGACCAGTTCCCTCACTTCCTTGCCAACACTTATTAGTGTCTGTCTTTCCCTAGTGTGGGTGAAATGTTTCTTGCTTTACTTCCTATTTTTGTGTCCTCGGTGGCTAATCTTGAGTAACTTTTCCCATGCTTTCTAGCCACTTGGATGTCTAACTGGGCACTGGCTCTTTAAAGTCCAGAGGATTCATGAACATCCCTTGGGTGTTAGCCAGAAAGCTAACCATTAAAGCCACCTCCTCGTCTTCATTTTTGACATTGGCTGGGGGAAGTAGAGACGTGATTCACCTTAAGTTAGGCCCATTTCATCTTACAGAGTTACCATAGTCCTGAAATAGCTTCTGTTAAGCAAATTATCATAATCTTGTGATGTTTCTGGCTTTTATCATTAAACTACAGGTTGCTCATCTGGAACATAGATAGCTTCATCCCTAAACTTTACAAAAAAAAAAAAAAATCATGCCAGGAAGTGAGTAAAGATTAAGAATGTATACATTTAGGTGACATATAGAAACTTTTGATAACGTGTTGTGTTGGTTTAGTCTGGTTTATGGTTTTGAAGTTTTCAGTCCGAGATTGCGCAGACCTACTACAGACCTGCTCTGAGCTCTGAGTTGGCTGCTTTGCGCCAGGTGGTGATGACGGGACGCAGCTGGCCCAGCAAATTGGCCACCTTGTGGCTAAGATGCAAAAGGGAAGAGGGTGGGCTGGGGTCCTCCACTCCCGTGGCCTGAGCATCTCTCAGTAGAGAGGTCCCACTTCCTGGAGGGCCCACAACCTCCCAGGAAGGCACCCGAACGGTCTGCATCTTTCTTCCGTGGGCTTTGAGGGATACTTATCTACGCCACAGTCTGTGCTACTACTTTTCAAACAATTATACTGACAGAGGGGGACCATAATGCTGTGCCACTGTGGGGCCAGGTTGGTGTCTTATATATATTAACTAATTGGATCTTTGCAGCAAACCTACAAAGGGAGTTGACCTTTCAAATGAGGACACTGAGGCACAGGGAAGCGTGAGAAAATTTCCAAAGGCAGAAGTCCTGTGCTAGTTAAAGTACCTCTAGCTGTTCTAACAGCTAGGCCCTCAGTTGTCTGAAGTTTAGCACAATAAAAATTAGTATAAAGAACACCTTACACCCCAGCAGAACCCACTGGCGTTGATCCTGATCGGACTGTTCCCACATGATAATTTGAGGACTCAGGCTTTTTAATCAGACAGGATATCAAAGTGAAGCCTGCCTCTGACCCCCTGGTGCTGGGCATAAGGTATGTAGGACCATGCCCAGGGTATTTTGTTTCTTTTGTGTTGTTGTTCTTTGAGAGCAAAGATGAGCTGGACATGGTGGTGTGTGCCTGTAATCCTAGGACCTGTGAAATGGAGGCAAGGGGAATAAGGAGTTCGTCTTATAGCAGGATTATCCTCAGACAAAAATAGCAAGACTGAGGCCATCATGGGCTAACTGAGACCCTGTCCCAAAAATTACACAGATCACTTATTTGAGGCTTATTTCAAGGCATGAGACATTTAGATTAATTGCAACAGGACTGTGATTTCTTATAATGAGTAAACACTGTAATATTTTTGAAATATGGGTAATTAAGCACCCTCCATAGAACACACCATATGGCTCTTTAACAGAACGTCAGGTGATATTAGCAATGAACGTTCACACACCTGGTGAGACTAATTAGCAGCATCTATTCAGACTAAACAGACACGGATCTGTCCTGAGACTTTCCATGTTTTTACCTTTGCTTCCTAAAGTCATTGGTAGTTGATTCTTCTTTCACATGTGGGATTTCTAACATGCACATGTTATTTGGGGACTGTGGCTGAGTCGTCTCCAGTTACATAACAAGTATGAGGCCAGCCTGGGCTATGTGAAACTGTCTCAAAACAAAAAAGAAAACTTTTCAGGGCTAGAGATAGCCTAGGGCTAAGCATGTGCCTCGCACTCACAAGCAGGCCTCTTGGAACCTTCCAATCCCCCAGGCCCGCGCTGGCCGCTAGAAAGAGGTAGAAGATTACAGAGGAAGGTTTGGCCAGCCCATCCTAACACATTGCCAACTACCACCCGCAGGAGCTCAGGGGTAAGGCCACCATCAGTTGAAAAACAGGCTGAGAAACACAGCCTTATTGCTTATGAAGAGGGACAGGAAATCGATTTCGTGGTATCTTATTGAATAAGATACCTGAGATTTGAACCCTGGAAGTCTGACTCAGCAGCTTGCTCTTCAAGTCTTTACTTCCATTTCATGAGCGATGGAGTAAGTGACTCTTCAGCTCCAGGGTTGCTTTCTTAAATAATTCTCTTCATGTCTAGAGTTTATCTTTGTGTGTGCCGACACGATTGTGGTAGAAATTGTGGCTGAAGGAGTGGTGAAGGAGGGTGATTGTTGCTATTGCTACTTTAGTATATATTTGAAAGTTTCTGCTTTGATTTTGAGAAAAACGGAAGGCTTTTGTGAGTCCTGAAGGTAGACATTTGATGTCCCCATAGTGAGTGAAATGCCAGGTGCGCCAAGCACTGAATGTACTCATTGAAGGGGGCAGCTGTCCTGTCAGACAGGTCTTCAGAGGCTCCGTGTGTGGGCCATTGGCAGGTTTTTGTTCATTCTGTTTTGTTTTGAGATGGGATCATACTATGTAGCTCTGGCTCCCCTGTAGCCCACTATGTAGAACAAGCTGGCCTCAGACTCACAAATATCCACACGCCTCCGCCTCCCAGGCACTGGGGATTAATTATGTACCACCATGCCCAACCATTGGTTATTTTAAAAATTCGGATTCTGAAATGCTCCCAGATAGAACCTGCTACACTTAGAGGAGCTCACCAGGGGAGCCCTCGAGCCACCCGGGAGGTCAATGTCAGCTTCTTGGGCTGAAAGAGCAGCCAAAGTCTGGGCTGCACCCTGCCAAGAGGCCTCAGTCTTACCTAGTTGCACAGCCCGAGACAAATGTCTTGCCAAAGGGTGCAGCACCGTCCAGGCCTTAGAAATACGTCAAGTTAAAATGTAAAAGTTCATCACAGGCCTGGGCTCCCCTATGATTATCCTGAGGACCACGTAAAGCCAGTGCAGGCCTGGCCAGGACCCAGGAGGAAAGTGGTGGACTTTGGGGCTGGGTCAGTGCTGAAGTCCCTGCCTAAGATCAACAGAGGTGGTCAGCAGGCTGGCCCTTGACCCTGTGTCACTGAAGCCTGGCATTTGGAGATGGTAGATATCCCGGTCTATTCAAGAGGCAGAACAATTAAAAGCCAGTTTCCCCAGCCAGAACACCGGGCAGCGTGTCCCCATTTCCCAGTTCGCTTTTAAAACTGAGATAGCTGGGGTGTGCCTGGCGATGCTTTGGGTGATTTATTCCATCCCGGCTCTTCCTTTTATTTGTGGATGTGGCTGACATATGGGATGCATCTGGGGGAGTTAAATTCCTACAGGAATCCTGGGAGGTCCTGTCACTCCATTTTACAGATGAAGAAGCTGAGGCCCAGAGAAGGAAGTGACTTGCCCAACATTGCTCCCCCACTTAGAGGTGAGGCAAGGTGGGGCTGGAGACTGCTGCTCCTTAGAGGACACAGGGTTGGTTCCAAGCACCCATGTCAGGAAGTTCACAGCCCATAACTCCAATACAAATTATCCAACGCTCTCTTCAGGTCTTCAAAGATATCTGTACTCAAGTGCATGAATGTGCTTATACACACACACATACACACACACTTGATAAAAAAAATCTTTTAAAAGTAACAACAACCACGAAAGAGGTAAAACAGAGATTTCGGTGTCATCCGGATCCAAACCCCCCAACTCTGCCAGCTGTGATGTCAAGGGCTTTTCTGAATCCAGTGTGCTCATTCATCCATAATAAAGAACAATGGCGCGGAGTGGTGTCCACAGCAACCCCCTAATAATTTGCAGTTTCCTTAGTCTTTCAAGACGTTGGCACTCTTCTGGCTCAAGCACTGAGAGGCAAGCCTTCTGGGTCCACCACATGCTGGCTGTGCAACCTGAGACAAGTTTATGGTTTCTGAGCCCTGGCCTTGCTATCTGCACTCCCAGAGAATTGTCAAGAAAAGGGCCCATACTGGAAAGCATGGAAAACAAGGTTGGGCCCGCTTGGCATTTCATTTATGTGAGCTAGTGAGCTGTGGGGCTTTAGGTTGTTGCTGTGAGGAGCTTCTTGTTCTCAGGATGTCAAACCAGCTCTTAGTATTACTGATGTCCTTATTAAACCAATTAAAATTTTGTTTATGCTAAAACAAATTCTAATTGTTTTTTGTTGTTGTTGATTTTGTTTTTCGGGTTTGTTTTGTTTTTTGAGGCAGATTCTCACCAGGTAGCTCTGGCTATCCTAGAACTCGCTCTGTAGACCAGGCTGACCTCAAACTCAGAGACCCATCTGCTTCTGCCTCCTTAGTGCCGGAATTAAAGGTGCGCATCACTGTGTCCACTAAAGCTTCCTTTTCATTATGTGTCTGTGTGGGGTGTGTGCACGTGAATGCAGATGTCCTTGGCGGCCAAAGGTGTCACCAGGTCTCCCGGGGCTGGAGTTGGGATTGTGAGCCTCCTGATGTGCATTCTGGGAGTTGAACTCAGGTCCTCTGCAAGAGTGGTACATGCTCTTGACCAGTGGGCTGTCTCTCCAGCCCCTGGCTTCAGAAGCCTTGACTGGACAGTTCAGGCCCACCATTCCTCACTGCAAGACCTAAAGACAGTGGCAGTGTACCTGTAAGGAAAGCTATGAGCTAGGCCAGGGTGTAACTCCTGAAGCCCAGCACCCAGGAGGGTGAGCTGGGAGGAGGGATGCAAGCTTGAGGCTTCTGCTTGGGATACCAGGGTAAGACCTTGTCTCAAAACAACACTAGCAGAGAGAGACAGACGACAGACAGAAAGAAAGAAGGAAAGAAAATCTGAGTGTTTCACCCACGTGCTAAAGGCATTTAGCCAGCTGGAGAGATGGTTGGATGGGAACTTGCTGGGCAAAGCCGGAAGCACTGAGAATAATAATAATAAATACAATGTTTATGTTTTCCTGGTTATGTCTGCTCCTTTGTGGTTCTTACTGGTCTTGGTGTCTTTCAGGTGTGGTCTTGTTTTTCAGCTGTTTGGTATACTGCATTGAGTCACAGTGTTTAGACTGTCCTATAGCAACACATTCAAGCTTTTTGTAGCAATTTACTGCTCCAGACAGTGGTGTATTAAGCCTGCTTGCAAACAAATTAAAATATTGTATTTCAGTTTACCAGCACTATGAATTCCTTTTCATTAATTTTTGATAGTATATAAAGTAATGTATCTCATCACAGTATTTTCATATATGCCCACAGCTGTCTCCCATCTTCCCACGTTCCTTCTGCTGCCCCCAGCCCCCCGACTATAAATCCTCAGAGTAGAAGCGCTGACTCAAGCTTCTTGGCTTTGAATTTAGCTAAATATGCTCAGCTTGATCTCCGGGAAGGAGATACCTGGGTACAGGAGAGGCAGGCAGTGGGGTGATTATAAGCAAATATAGGAGTTAGGGCTAAAAAAAATTCTTTATTTTTTTACTATGCATTCAGTCCTATCCGTGCGCTCAGGAGGCCGAGGCAGAAAGACTGGCATCTCCTATAGACTGCACAGCAAGATTTGTTGTTGTTGATTTGGGTTTTATGAGAGAGGGTATCACTATCCCGTCCTCCTGCCTCGGCCTCTATTTTATTGTTGTTGTTGTTTTGTTTTTTCTGCCTTGGCCTCTGAAGTGCTGAGATTATATGCATGTGGCATACATACCTGGTTTTATATAGCAAAGTTTGAGGCCAGCCTGGATTACATAGTGAGATTCTGCCTCAAAAAATTTTTAAATTAAATACAAAATTATAAGTTTTCTTACAAAGAGGATCTGGAAATTGAGTCACCATGAGCCCTGATTTTGTTAGGAGTGTGCCCATAGATTTCTAGTGAATGTATGAATAGAAATCCGGTAAATTTGGGTAATTCCAATGATCCATAGAGTTCTGGAGTTCAAGGCAAAATTCTGCATGTTCCTAGCTTTCTCCTCTCTCACAGGCCAACTACATCTGGTTTCCCAGGCTTTACTGTCTGGGTTCTTTCTTGACTTTCAGGATAAATATTTAGAGATGTTGTACTCTTCAGGCATGGTTGCCTTTGATGTAGAGGGCCCAGGGTTCTTACTGGAGGAGGCCTCTTGCCTCCATGGAGGTCCACAGCCAGGCAGAAGAGCCCTTCTGCCTGTCCAGTCCTTGCAGGCTGGGAATGGGGCTTGCCGGTTTTAGGTCCCTCCTCTACCTTCAGTGCACTTGGCTGTGGAGATGAGACTTAAAATGATTTCCTTTTAGGGATAATTGTACAACCAACCAGCAACAGAAAACCCAGTGACAAAGATAATAAATGACATCCAAGGCCTTGGGAAGGAGTGGGGAGGAGAAGGGCAGAGTGACTCATGAGCCCCTGCATCCTCCCAGAACATTCGAAGAACTGCCTTCCTGCTGAGCTCACACCCTAAGAACACCATCCTCCCAAGGGGAGGAAGACAAGCTGCTGAGTATTAGCCCCAGGGAGGGGACCAAAAATGCTCTGGAAGAAACAGTCCTGGGTTTGAATTTTGGTATGTTCTCTGGAATAGGTTAGCAATCCTGGCTGCTCCAGGAAGGAGACACACCATGCTTCAGCTCTTTAGAGAACTGCAGCCTATCCTCTAGGGACTGGTCCTGTGTGCCTAGCCTAGTCCCTGGATGAACACAGACCTAATAGCTGGCTGGGGCTGGGCCTGGCCATGTCAATTTGTTTCTTTCAGTTTCAGTTTTTCCATCTACCGAATGGGGAATCAAAAATCTTTGAAGCAGTGTTGGGGAGTGGCTGAAGAAGTGTGTTGTTTGACATGAGCACAGCCATGTCAAGAACCCTAGTGTCTCAGACCCATGGGAATGGCAAAGCCTTCCCTGGGTGAGGCTCTGAGGGATGGCAGAGCTTTCCTCTGGCCTGTGTTTGGTTATTGATAGTGGCAACAAAAAGTGCCTGCTGTAGCTTTCTCCCTGCTCCCCATGTATGGCCTGAAGACTACTCCCCTACGCAGACTGCTCCTGTAGAGATTAGCTAAATGTGCCTCTTTGTTCAGCTTCAAATCATAAACATGCTAGGCTTCTCCGTCAGAGAGCCCGGGTACCTGATCCCAGCTTTTCCGTGTATGCATGTTACTTCCGTACAAGGATGCAACAGAGCAACCTCTGACACAGCTGACAATGAATTCATGTCAGGGACTTGGTACAAAACATGGTGCACAAAAAAATGCTTGCTGTTACCTGGCTATTATTTCTACCTTTCCTTCTGACCCATTAGTGACTATGGTTTCACCCCTCCCCAAGACTGTGGCTTGGATTATTGCTATAGAGAGTTTGCAGCGTCCACGGTTGTATATAATATATATTCCATAGAGAGATAGACAGGTTCATTTAATCCCATTAAATATGATGGCTGACTGTGAGGTGGGTTTTGCTATTTTCATTACGTTTACTTTTTGTGTATGTTTACTTGCATGAGGGGGTCGGAGGAGAGCTTACAGGAGTCAGCTCTTTCCTTCTGCCACGTGGAGCCAGGGGAGCCAGGTTATCAGGTTTGGCGGCAGGCTCCTTCACCAGCCGTGCCACTTTGCTGGCCTCAAGGCTTTGTTTTTATCTCCTTTTCTGTACTGGGTTACAGAGCTTGAATAATCAGCTCAGTGTAAATGATGGAGCCAGCATAGCATTCAAACCAAGATCATTAACCCCAGAACATACTTTCGCCTAACCATTAGGTTACCCTGCCTCTCAGCATATCTATGTTTCTGTAGAAAAGTTTCCAAATATGGAGCAGAAAAGGATGTTTTTCTTGTTCTCTTACATTTAAAACCAACTGTTATTTTTCTCATAATAACAAGATAACATAAAAATACGGAACTGAATGGAGGAGGCATCTGTGCAAGACTGACTTGGGACAGCTTTGCAGTTCTCACTTTTTGTGGAGCGGGTGTCCTGGGTGTATGCTTGTTCCACAGCTTTCCTGGGACTCCAGTTTGACAGCAGTCAGGCTGGTTTACATCCAAGGCGATTAGATGAGCCCCTGGTGTGAGTGCGTGGGTGCCACAGCCAAACCAGGCTGCCAGAGCTTCCTACCTACTCACTGTAACATTCTTTTCTTACCTGTCAAGGCTTCGTAACGGACAGCTCACAGGCAAGGGCTCTGCACACCCTGAGTCGTCATAACCGAAACAACCACAGTTGGCACTTAGCACACTCATCTCCGGTCTTGCCCGTGGGTTTTACTACTGTAGTTTCTTTCCATCTAAATCCACATTGCTATGATTTTTCCTCACGGCATTTCCTGTTACCATGTTCCTGTGAACAGGGCTCTGGCTTTCAGTGACTGCAGTGGAATAATATTCTGCCTGGAAGACATGCTGTTGCTTGCCAACTGCTCCTTCAGTAGCTGAGTTTCCGTGTATTTGCCATCACAGAAGTACCATGGTTATAGCTTTGTTTGCAGAGATATTTCCCATGTGTAATATTACTTCTGTAGAATTTGTTTCATGGGATGGAATTATTGAGTTAAACATTAGGAAATGAGAAAATTCCCCTTCTCTCGTGGTGGTGGTGACTGTTTTTGTATTGTTTTTGTTTTTTTAACACTCTTACTATATAGACCAAATGTACTCTGAATCAAGATCCCTCTGCCCTAGGCTCCCAACTACTTGAATTGCTACATGCTCAGTTTACTTTTTGAAGGTTGGGTAGTTTAATATTTACTTTATTTTATTTATTTACTTTAATTTTTTTGTAGCTGACCTTGATCTTCCTGCCTCCTGAGTACTAAGATTACAGGCAAGCACCATGCCTGGCTCAAACATTTCCCAAGCTGGATTTCTGGGCTGCTGCTCTCCTCCATCATAGTGCATGGCACACCTGATCCCAGCTTTTCTGTGTGTGTCTCTGTCTTTTCTTCAATCTCTGTTACCCCAGTGACAGATCAGCCTCAAAGCTGTTCAGGTTGTGGCCCTTTCCTCACTGGGCAGTTTTCCCCAGCCTCTGGCTCACACATTCCTCAAAGATGTTAACAAATTATTTTCTAGAAGATGTGACAGTGCACACTCCTGCAGGTCCCTACCAGAGCACCTGGGTAAGGGTATGCTTTCTGCCATTGTTCCTAAAGTTTGTTTAATGGGAGCGGTCTTAATTGCTTTCATTGGCACTTCTTTGGCGACTGGCAATGTTGAACATTTTCTGTGCTTATAACCATTTCTGTTTCCTTTGTACCCTGTTCAGCACTAGAATTAAGACTTATGACTTTGAACAAATTTCAGAGTACCTCAAGATGGAGGCCAAAGTAATCTTGGGCACAACATCTCTGCACAGTGATGGCCATTATCCTCAGTGTCTGCGTCCTTCCCGTGTCTCTGGCAGCATCTCCCTCCCAGTGTCTCTAAGGCCATCCCCAGGGCCTCCTTTATGACCTTCATAGCTGTATTTAGAGGTTCCTTCCCTTCCTTTCAAATGGAACCCAGGCCCTCACCTGTGCTGAGCGAGCGCTCCACCACTGAGCTATCTCCTCCTTACCTTGTGTTTAGAGCGCCCACCCAGGCTCGTACCAAGCACTCCTCATCCCTAATGCAACAACCACAAGGGGTTTTACCTGAGCATTTCCAACTATTTCCTCAGCCATCTGCCTCCCCCTCTCACTTGTGGGAATTTGACCTTTTTTTTTTTTTTTTAAACATTAATTGCCAGCCCTGATGAGTCCATTTTTACACCTGTTTCTCAGTTGACTCTTCGGATGTCAGGCAGGAAGGACATTTGAAAACTGGGTGGAAATTTTAAGTGGCTTCTGTGTGTTCTGCCCCTGGAGAGGGCAGAGGGAGGCTTGGGAAGGCCCTTGAGCTGTGGGTAGGATCCAGCCACATAAGCTGAACTACACATTCAATCTACGTTCCCCTAAGGGTATTTGTAGAAGATACATTTCCTCTTTAATAATTCATGAAACTATTTGTCAATAAGACATGGTTTCTCAACATGCCCAAAGCACAACTATTGAATGAGTGTGCAGGCCAGTGGGAGGGTACAGCTGGGACAGAGGACCCAGCATCCCATCTTATCCAGGTCCACCTTGGAAAGCATCCTGTCTCACTCCCTGGACTGGTAGACATTTTTATTTTAATAGTACTTTTTATTACTTGTGTGTGTGTGTGTGTGTGTGTGTGTGTGTGTGTGTGTGTGTGTGTGTGCAGCCGGAGGACAGCCTTGAGTGTCATTCCTTGGGTACTATCCACCTTTTGGTTAATGTCTCTTAATGTTCAAAAACAAAAACGAGGTTTTTATGTGCTTATTTCATGTGGTTTTATCCAGTAAGCAACATCTTAGAAAATAGGGTAAAGGTGCCCAGGCTTATTTCCGCAGACACCCACATTCCTTATTCTCACAAAATAATTCTTCCTGCTTGCGGCTCCATTTGGGCTTGTAATGTTAGCTGGCCCAGAGCTGGTTTCCGGGTAGGTGGCATGATCTCTAAGGACACCTTGCAACTTGGCATCATAAATGTGTTCATCTGAAATACTGTCAGAGTGGGCTGTGGCTTTCCCTTCCCCTCATAGATGCACTGTCTCACTGGACAGAAATGGCACCGATGGACAATGTGCGGAAACCCAGCAGTGTGGTTCCATTCTGTTCCTGGGCTGTTTCAGAGTTTGGTATAATCGTCTGTTCGAGCAGCAGGCCTGCTAGCCCACCGTTTAATGCGGCCCTGCTTCACCACCGCAGCTTGGAGGAGAGGGTTGCCAGCACCTCAGTAGTGTGTTCTGTGCATATCCTGACCATTTGTTAGGCAAACACCAGATGCTTTAGAGGCCTGCATTGCCATGAGTGGGCAGGTGACAGCAGAAACTCCAGGTTGCTGGGGCAGAAAGTTCATGAGCAGGGGAGGTCAGCCCATCTGTTATAGATGCTCTGGTACGGGGACTCCACTCGCTGAGGATAACTGAGAACATCCAGACTCCAGGGTTTTATATAAAGGGACTTGAGAGCACAGTAGATCTGGGTGGCCTGGAGGAATGAGAGGAATAGCCTTGGGTGCCCACAGACTCCCAGTGGGAAGCAGTGGGTGCTGCTAAGGGTCCTGTAGTTGGGCCATCCTTCTGGTCATGGGGCTGGCAGCTGGCCACGGTCTTGTGCCAGTAATTAGATGGAAAATAGAGAGTCTGCTGAGAGTGGAAAGTAGGCTCTGAATTTGGCCCATTTGGGCAGTGTGGGTGGCCTGCTCACTTCCAGCAGTGACGCTTGAGTCACCAGGGCCACCCCAGGATGCTTGGGACACATGGCAGAGCCCAGAATGCCTTTGGTCCTGGCACATGACCCTGGCCATCATCCTAGTCCTTTCTGGAGCCTAATTACCCATTGTGTACAGTCATCTGAGAAGCCATGAGAGGCCAGGAGAAGGCCCTGTGCTGTAATTGACATGGCTCCCACTGCCTGTGTGGACACAGTCCTAGAAATCACTCACATGTGTCTTGTTTTACAGTTGACAGAGGGAGGCATTTGGGCCATATCAGCTACAGAGCTGGGCAGCCCATTGCTACTCTGACCTCGGTGGCCTCAGTTTCCTCGTTTGGAAAACAGAAAAAAGTCACTTTGCTGTACCTGTCTATGGGCTTTTTTTTTTTTTTTTTTTTTTTTCCCGGGCAAGAGTAAAGGGGCAGAGGGATAGAAAGGAAGAAATCAGAGCTTGGCAGATAGGAAGAAAAGCCAAGAGAAAGACTGTTGGCCCTGGGTGGCAGGCGGGATGTGAGGAAGGGCCTTCACTCCTCAGGGTTGTCTGAAGCCCCGGGATAACCTTTCAATGGGCATCAAAATCACCATGCTGCATGCAGGCCCATGTTGTGATGGTATTTTTCCTAGCGGCAAAGTAGCATATTTCTAGGAAAAGGCCTAGAAAAAAATTAAACATAAAGACAGATAATATAATACACCATAGTCCTTTTTATGCCGTTAATTTGGGATGTTTCTTCTTTCATTGCTTAGGCGTCTACTTTTAAATAGTTGAACAGTATAATTTAAATCGCAGAGTTAGCGTCCTCCTGCATGTTCAGTCCTAGGACACAAGGCTATATATACATTCATGTGCTGTTGGCTCTGTGGGCTCATATTGCAGGCCAGGCCAGACTCCCTGGAGAAACAGACCAGCAGGGCACATGTATAAAGAGGGATTTCTTTTTTTTTCCAGGAGCTGACTCAGATAACATAAGGACGACAAGTTAAAATGTCTTTAGGGTGATCACCTCACCAGGCCAGAAGCGCTGGAGGGCTCCAATGGTATTGAGGTGCCGTTCCCTGTTCTCTGAGGGCTCTGGTCCTACTGTTTGGGACTTTAAAAGAGTGACGGGATGAAGTCCACCCTCGTTGAGGAAGTGATCTCTGCTACTTAAGTCAACTGATCAGGTGTTACATACAGCACTGCCTAGATCCCGTCTGACTAAGTAACTGAGTGTTAGAGTCTCGCCAAGCTGGCACAAGAAACTAGCCAATCGCAATCTTGCATACTCCTAGTGTGTGTGTGTGTGTCCATGTGTGGTGTACATACATGTCTGCATGTGTGTGTGTGGAGGCCCAAGAGGGATATCTTCCTCAGTCACTTTTCATTTTATATGTTGGGGTGGGGTCTCTCCCTGAACCCATAGCTGTTGTTTAGACTATCTGATTAACCGGCTTACTCTCCGGATTCCTGTCCCGCCTTGTGCACAGGGATTATAGCTGCGCTACCTTGTCACCTAAATGTTATGTGGGTTTGGGAGATAAAAACTCAGGGTCTCATGCCGGCATGACAAGCACTTTACCTACGCCCTGGGCTTTTTCCTCAGTACACATTCGTACACGTGCACACGCACACACACACTTTGTATTTCACGTTTTCACTTTGCACATCGCAAACATCTCCCCCATAATTCTAAATGAATTTGATACTGAGCGACATCCTAGTGCCTAAAGGCGTCACATGACAGATTTGGAAAGTTCCATGTTGTTGGCTGTGGAAGTTGTTTCTGCTTTTCATGATAGAGACAGGGCTGGTATAAATGCCTTTGCTGCTTTTCCGCGCATTCATCATGGTTCCTAGAATGCATCACCAGCGTGGAATAATTGAAGATTTGAGCATTTTAAGCCCTTGGTGTACTTGCTAAATCCTCTTGGGCTATTGTTTCTCGTGGTGGATCTGCAGACCAGCCCACCCCAGTAAGTGATGGCTACTCAGATTCTTAGCTCGCACCCCGGGCCTCCTGAGTCAGTGTGCACTTTAGCAAGATCCACAGCGATATGCATGTACATTAAAGACTTTTTAATGTGTTTATTTTGAAATTAAAATACAATTGTGTCTTTTCCCACTAGCCCCTCCAGCTACCTCTCTTACTCCCTCTCAGATTCATGGCTTCTTTTTCTTTGATTATCAGTGTTGACATGTACATTATAGTTTAAGGGACCCTGTACAAGAAAATTCTTCCCAGCTTACAACCTGGCCAGAAGTACATATAGAGGCTTGCTTAGCTATGTCCTGGATGCTATTGGTTTTCTTTTACTCTCTGTTTTTATTGCTGCTGTGATTGTTGTTGTGTTTGTTGTTGTTGTTGTTGAGACCTGGCCCAGGATGGCCTGGAACTCATGATCTTCCCGCCTCAACCTCCTGAGTGCTGGGATTACAGTTCTGTGCTCCCACACCTGATTCATTATTATCTTTCATCTTTAATAATTCACTAACCAAAAGAATTCTATTCTTTCGACTTTAATATTACAAGAGAAGTTTAGTGAGGTAAAAAGACAAAAACAAAACAAAAAAACAATCCTTGTTTTTGTTTACCTACAGACACACTGTAAATTATTTCTGACAGGTCTCTAAGAGTACAAAATGTTCCTGTCTCGTCCAGCTAAAGAAGATGTTTAGATCATGGTGACTTGCTCGTGGCTGCAAGGGTCTATTTCTGTTTGATATCAGATTTTACTGTCCCACTCAGTCCTATGAACCCACTTCTCTTAGCTCAGCCTGCCTACTCTCTGCATCCGAATCAGCTGGGGTCGGGGGGGGGGGTGCTTCTCAGCCTCCTTCTCCTCTGTCTTGGGCTATTTGGGCTACCTTAACAAAAATGGTTTAAACTAAGTGGCTTAAGTACAGAAATTAATTTATTTTACGGTTTAGAAGTTGGGTGGTTCAACATCAGTACTCCTGCTGCTTGGTGTCTGCCTAGGGTCCTCTTCCACACAGATGATGCCAGCTTGCCATGTCCTCACGTGAGACCTCTCATGAGGCTTTTTAATGAGGGGGCTCATCCCCTTCTTTAGCGTAGCACACTGGGCAAGCTTTTAACATTTGAGTGGGGAGGCACAAAGGACAGCCTGGCAAGGGGAGGAGTGAGGAGAAGGGACAGAAGTTCTCTTAAGTTGGTGTCATTGTCACAAGCCCCTGTGGGCTTGCAAGGCTCATGGCTGGTGTTCCGTTTGGTTCTTCAAAGACTATGCAGGGAACCTCTGAAGAGTCCTGCCCCGTAGTTAGCTCGGTGGGAATCTGTGATGCTAGGGCTGGAGTCAGACAAAGGAAGTGCAGCCTCCAGAGCTGTATGGAGAAAGCAGAGCCGCATTGTTTTAACTTTCACGTGGCCCCAAAGTTCAGACATTTCAAACGTGCAACACCAGACTATGGCAAAGGGTGACTGCTTAGAGGCTGCCAGCATCTTTTTAAAGACTCCTTCCCAAAGCTTCGTTCCCCCTCGTCTGTCTTGAGAAAGCCATGGTGTGTGACACAGCTCTCTGCTGCAGATGTCACACATGAACCCGAGGCCAGGGAGAGGGCAGCGGCTGTAGGTTGTTGTGCTTTGGAATCGAAGCGTTGAGGAGATAAACCACGGGAGGATACTTTAACAGTGTTTCATTTAAAACATGCTCAATAAATAAAGAATTCCTTCCAGCCGGCTTTCCGGGATGCTTTCTGAGGTCAGGAAACTGTAAGCAGTCCCCTCAGGGCCGTGCTGAGAAACCGGGGAGGCTCAACTCCAGTTTCAGTTCTCTTCTTACACCACCCAGGTGTCCCCAGCTGCTCAGCCTGCAACTGTGAGGGTCACCCCGTGGTCACCCCTCAGCGCCTTAGATGAGGGCAGAGGGAGATAGATTCCCTGTGGGGCTTTGAGATGCAGAGACATTTGGTAGCCTGAGGTCTTTTTTGTCACACTCTGATTGGTAAGGAATAGATTTTACTGACTTTCTGGGTTTTTTTGTTTTGTTTTGTTTTATTAATTACACTTTATTCACTTTGTATCCCCCCATAAGCCCCTCCCTCCTCCCCTGCCGATCCCACCTTCCTTCCCTGACTTTCTGGTTTTTTGAGACAGGGTTTCTCTAAGTAGCCTTGGCTGTCCTGGACTCACTTTGTAGACCAGGCTGGCCTTGAACTCACAGAGATCCCCTGCCTCTGCCTCCCTGACTGCCGAGATCACAGGAGTGTGTCACCACACCCGGCTTTAGTTAACTGACTTTCAATCCATACTGCCTCCCGAGAACAGAAGAGAAAAATGTGTCCTAAAACACTGGCTGCTCTGCTGCTCAAAAGCCAAGTCCTCTTTTTAAGACAGAGTCTCAGTATGTAGTCCAGGCAGGCTCAAACTCGCTCGGGCCTTCTGCCCTCACCTCCTGGGTTCTGGATCTCAGGTCTGTACTGCCACGCTAAATTAACCCATTCTTTTGTGTGTCTATGTATGTGTGGCATAGACATATGTGCATATGTGTCAGAGGTCAACCTTAAGTTATGTACCTTAAGGTATCATTTACTTTGTCTTTGTTTTGTTTTTTGTTTTTGAGACAAGGTCTCTTAATGGGGGTCTGGGGCTTGCCCAGTGGTCTAGCCTCGCTGTCCAGTGAGCCCCAGGAATCTGCCTGGCTCTGCCTCCCCAGTGCTGGCATTACGAGCACACTGCCACATCCATAGCTCCAGATTGAACTCTGGTCCTCAGACTTGTACTAGTCACAGAACCATCTTATCAAGTCTCCTCTCCATCCTTTAACAATGATTTAAGATGAGCCGGGCAGCAGTGGCGAACGCCTTTAATTCAAGCATTTGGGAGGCAGCGGCAAGTGGATCTCTGAAATTGAGGCCAAACTGGTCTGCAGAGTGAGTTCTGGGACAGTCAGGGCTACACAGAGAAACCTAAAGGGTGTGTGTGTGTGTGTGTGTGTGTGTGTGAGATGATTTAAGACAAGCATGCAATCCTCCCTGGAACATACACACCCTCCTCCGCCCATTGTTTTGCTTCTTCTAATTGCCTTTCTAACTTGTGTGTTGCTTGTTCTAGAGTCGGCACCTTTGCTTAGGCTCAGTGCATCCCTCCCTCCTCTGTTATGCTCTGCTGAGCACACCTGGTCCGGCAGCCCCCTCCTACCATAGCAGTGAACCCTGCATCTCTGGCTCGTGTTTTGAGTTGGTTCCCCAAACTTGATTGAGAATTCCTGGTTTGCAGTGGCCATGCCCTGTCCTTTCCTCAGCCTTCAGGCTGCGCACACAGACCACAGTGATTCTGCTGATGAGCTGGCATCTGCTCTGTCGCTGTTGCTCCCACCTCATCCCAGAGTGGAGGACCACTGAAGCCAGACCCACCCTGCCTCTCTGCATCTCACAGGCACATTCTCTCACTCAGAAGTCAGAGCATGGACCAGTGGGGTGTCTGATGGAGGGCAGAGATGCCTGATGAGTGGAGTTAGAGCCCTAGGGTCCACGCGGTGGAGAGAGAGAACCGACTCCAGCGAATTGTCCTCTGACCTCCACGTGAGTGGCACATCCATGCCGCTACACAAGCACACAAAAGAAATACTAATGTGATTTTAAAACTTCAGAAGTCTGGCAGTGTTCCCATGTCTTAAGTGAGAGGCTCTGGAAAGCTGGCCATGTCTCTTCTCACTTGCATATTGCATATTAGCTCTCTTCACAAACATTTATAGAGCAGCAGCTGTGTGCCAAACCCCATTTTCAGGAGTTAGGCACACAGGTGTGAGCAGGATAGAACAGGTGTCTGGTCCTCGTAGATGAGATCGACAGTATAAAACAGATGATTAGAGCCGTCAGTAGTGGTGGCTTGGGGAGCGTGCAGGTGACAGAGAAGATGGCTGAAGAAGGCCTCTCCAAGGATGGACTGTGTGACAGGAGACCTAAGGAATCGGGACTGTTCTTGGAGACTCTTGGGGATGAATGTTCCAAATGTTCCAGGCACAGACACAAGATTTCCAGGAACCAAAAGGTGACAATGTGGAGGTGCTAGGGAACCAGTGAGAGGCGAAGCTGGACTAAAACCCGCTAAGAACTTTCAGGAAAGCCACTGTGGGGTCCGCTGAAGGTTAGCCGTGTCCACCTCATTGACCTTGTCTACAGTTCAATTCAGTTACTGTATGTGAACTGTGTAGTTCATGTCTGATGAGATGGGGATTTTGTTTTGTTTCATTTTGGAGACAGGATGATTATCTCCCATAGTTTGACCTTAAATGGTCAGATGTGGGGCCAGAAAATTGCCTCAAGTAAAAGTGCTTGCCACTGACTTCTGCCCCTGGAAGAATGGTGGACGAGAGAGAGCTGAGTCTTGAAAGTTGTCCTCTGATCTCCACTTGTGTACCATGGCACACACACATGCGCGCACACACACACACACAAACACACACACTTAAGTCAGGTTAAGTAGGGTTAAACATCCTTGAAAGTATTTGGGTTGAAGGCTTGATCTCCAGCTGTGCTGCTGCTGAGGTGTGAATTCATAGCCGAATAGACTGTAGAGAATTAGGACTAGTTGGAGGAAGGAGGTCACTTTGAAGGGGTCCTTCTCCCCAGCTCTCCATCCCTGCCACACGCTCAGCTGCTGCCAGGATGTTCTGTCTTTACCCAGGCCCCAAAGTGATGAAACTCCTACCATGGGCTGAAAACTGGGAGAGCTAGAATCTTTCTTCTCTCTACAGAGCTCTGGTTGTCCTGGAACATGCTAAGCAGCTTGAACTCGCAGAGATCCGCCTGCCTCTGCCTCCCAAGTGCTGGGATTAAAGGCGTGTACCACCACGTCCAGCCTCAATCTTCCTTTTTTTCCCCAACTGTTCTTTTCAACTGCCAGAGCCTTCCAGTAAATAATGGTGCCTCCAAGTCCCACATCTTAAACCCCAGGGCCTTCTATGATGAAGAGAAATTAACAGTAAAAGCAGAATTACCGTGAAGACATTTGGTCAGCTGACCATAAACTATGGAAGTGGCCCTGTGTCATCCGGTGGGCCTGCATTGGCAAGGGACCCTAAATGTGGACCTGAGGAGCCGGAAAGAGCTAGTGACCAGGGATGAGAGATCAGACAGGCATGACATGACAGGCTATGAACACGGAGCCAGGGGCCACGAGCCAAGCAATGTTGGAGGCCACCAGCGCCTGGAAAAGAGAAGGGCAGGGATTTTCCTCAGAGCCTCCAGAAGGGAACATGGACCTGCTAACATCTTGACTCCAGCACAGTGAGAACTGTCATCGTGACTTCTGCCCTTCACCATTGGGAAATAATAAATGTGCGTCATTTTAAGTCACTGAGTATGTGGTAATTGGTTGCAGCAGCAAGGGGAATAAAAACAACATTTTTTTTAACCAAATATTCTTAACTGTAGTACATTCCGGTATGACCTCTGACTTAGAAATTTTAAGTCTCTCTTTTCTCAGGTGTAGTGAGTGGTGCGTGTTTTAAATCCCAGTGCTTGGGAGGCAAGAAGCAGATGGATCTCTGTGAGTTTGAGGTCAGCTTGGTCTACCTAGTGAGTTTTAGGGTAGATAGGACTACACAGTAAAAACCTGTCTCAAAAAAAAAAAAAAAAAAAAAAAGGAAGGAAGAAAGAAAGAAGAGAAGAGAGAAGAAAGTCTCTTTAGAGAGACTGTTTGCCAGGCTATGTGAAATGACGTCATGCCTTTGGAGGCATGATTGGAGGAGACTTGATGTGTCTCTAGCCTCCAGGGATAGTAAACATGTTTCGAGGTGGCACATTGTATCCGGTTAGGAGGTTAGGACTCCTGATTTTAAGGGACCCTGAGGGGAAAGGGAAGCTGCAGAGTTCAGGGAGAGAGGTTGGATTTCCAACCCCAAGACCCTTTGGCACTGTGGCCGACCCTCAGACTGAGGGTGGGCTGTGTGTGAAGTCCCTCTGTCGGTTCTGTCCTGGTACTCAACGTGCAGCTTCTAGGCTTCCAACGTGAAACACCTGGGTTTGCCCCAGCTCCCAGGAAACTCCCGTCAAGCCTCCCTCCCCTTGGTTGGGCCCCAGCTGCTTCACCTCCTGAGCTGCAGTTATTTTCCCTCTGCTAGCTGTCAGGCGGGTCTGCAGACACCAGCCCAGCCTGTTCCAGGCGTACATTTGGGGCTCAGCAGTGGATACATTTTATTGGTTGTGGCTGGATCCAAGGGGTCCTACACAAGGCCTGCTGCTTTCTCCTTTTAGGGAAGTTGGTTCTCTCTGTCTCTCCTCCTCTCTGTAGACACATCACCAGCAAATCTCAGTAGGGCCCTGCGCCTGCAGTCTGATTCACACTGAGCTTGCTAGACTGCCCACTTCAAAACCCAGTGCTGACCGTGTCCCTCCTTCCCTGGAAACAGTCAAGGATCTTACCCCACCTCAACCATCTTAGCTTCAAATGTGAAAATAAACTAGTAAAATGAAATCAGCATAGGGCCTTTTTTGTGTGTGACTCGTCACATGGAACCTCAGTGTATAAAACTGAGAGGCTGAGATGTACTCTTGGCAGAGAGCTCAGCCAGCCTGAGCGGGTGCCACCCCAGCACTACATAAGCCCGAGCTCCATGGCACAAGCCCATGGCCCCAGGCCATGGAAAGAAGTGGCAGGATCAGAAGTAGAAGGTTGGGTTGACAAGATGGCCTGGTGGGTGAAAGTGCTTGTTTACTGTGAAAGCCTACGGCCTGTGCTCTGTCCCCCAAAACCCAGGGTGGAAGGAGAGAACTGACTCCAGAAAGTTCCTCTCTGACCTCCACATGTGTGGGCACATGTATAATCACATTCATGTGACATCACTAGGGCTTGCTGGTTACCAGCGTTTGTTTCTCTCTCTTTCCTTCCTTCCTTCCTTCCTTCCTTCCTTCCTTCCTTCCTTCCTTCCTTCCTTTCTTCCTTCCTTCCTTTCTCTCTCTCTTTCTTTCTTTCTTTTTTTGGTTTTTGGTTTTTTAGAGACAGGGTTTCTCCATTTGTAGACCAGAGCTGCCTCTGCCTCCCCAGTGCTGCTTTTCCTGCCCCATTGCGCCTGCTTGTTTCTTTTTAGAGATCCTTTCACTTCTTTTCCTTTAGATACTTAGATGAACAATAATAATTTAAAATAGATTTTAATATTATTTTGGCATCGACTTGAATTTATAGGAAAAAATGTAGGGTTGCATAGATCTGTCATGCACTTTTCCCTACCGTAGACTCACGCCAGCGTGGAACACCGGTTACAGTGGGTGAGCAATATTGAAGCACAGCTGTCCACTAGAGGCCACACTCCAGACCGTTCGGATTGCCTCAGCTCCTACCCAAGAACCATCTTTCTCTGCTCCCGGACCTTGCGTTTATTTTTTATTTTGGGGGATGGGCATTTTTGTCTGCATGTATGTCTGTGCATCCAGTGCTCACAGAGGCCAAAAGAAGGCGTCAGGTCCTGTGGGTTGAGGGCTACAGATGGCTGTGAGCCACCACATGTGCGTGCCAGGAATCAAACCCAGGTCCTCTGGAAGGGCAGCATGTGCTTCTAACCAGTGAGCCATCTCTCTAGCCCCAACAGCTTGTATTTCCAGGAAGTTGGGTCAGATGCACTGTAGAGTACCCTGTTCTGGGATTTGTCTTCTTGTCTTCGCACAGTTAGGGTGCAGTTGAGTGAAGGGGTCGTGGTTGGCCTCCGTAGCATCTGTGAAACTGGAATCAAATGCTTGTAATGAAGCCTACAGCGTGGTTAGAAAAGTCAGCGATGATACATGATGACCGAGTCTCCTGGCTCTCTAGAGCCTTCTCCATCTATCCCCGCCCATGCCACTGGCCTCACCTCCTTCCTGCGAGCTTCCAGCTTCCTGACAGTCTCCCTAGTCAGCGCCGCCGCGGCTTGGAGCATGGTAACACTCCTCCATGGAATGCCTTTCATTCTCGCTGCCTGACTCACTCCTCATGTCTAGGGAGAGATGCCAAGGTCTGGTTGACTCTTCACCTCCTCTCTACTTTTGTCCCCACTTTCCCTGAGGCGACTGGTGCAGGCCCCGGGGCTCCCTTGGGCATGTGGGTCTGGGCCTTCTGCTCTCTGCTAGAAAGCTCATTGAGAACGTCCTACTCTTCCTTATTCCAACACAGACTGCTACAGCAGACACTAGAAGCTGGGAAATGGCTGAGACATTAGAGAAAGGCGTCATTTTTCAGGGCCGCCTCAGCGGAGCACCCTACCTTTGTTCAAAGAATATGGGGGGCGCTAGTGGGTGATACATACCAGTGATTCACCTTTGGGTGGATCCTTTCAGGGTATTTTCCCCGTGTCCCATGGTGTGTCAGTGGGGTGTGAATATGCGACTGGCCACCAGGGGGCTCCGAGAGGCAGTTCAGCAGCCAACGGGGGAGGAAAGCTGTGGCGGCTTCTGCAGCCAGCCCTGGTCCAGCCAGCCTCCTGAAGGAAACTGTGTCAAAAGAGAAGCCTGTTTTGCCACCGATGTGCCAGGCTCTGTAGCAAGAACAGGATGTACCGGCCTGTTCTGCAAACATGTGTGGGCCCCAAATGTCCTTTACCCCAGAGGTCTACAGAGAGGACAAAAGCTACAGAGCAGCACAAAATGATGCCAGTAGAGACAAATGATCTTATTATGTGTGTGATCAGACTTCCGTGAGGACTTTCTGATTTCCCTTTCCACTTCGGTGTTAAGGGGTCATCTTGGTTTAGAAATTCTTAATGGATATTCCTAAAACCAAGATCACCACCAACTGCACCAACTGTCCTGAGTTCTAGGAAGACAGGGAGGATAGTAGCTGTGGTAATTTGTGGTGATGGAGGTGAGATTAGACGTTGCTCTGTTGGCTACTGTTTTCATCATTGATATTACTAATGGTAATAATAACCGATAATAACCGGGGCTTTTGTGTATTTGGTGCCCACTCTGTGTTTGTTCACCTTTGATGTGAGGAGGATTGGATCAGCATACTCCTTGGCTGTTCTGAGGGAGGAGACTAAGGCCAGCAGCATTAAATGGCTCCTCCAGGCCCCAATCAGCTCCTGCCTGCCTGTGAGACCTGAGTTCTTTGCATACATCTAAAGGATCTCGTTACGCCTGTTGTTAGGCCTTCCCATGCTGCAGGGCAGCAAAGGGTTATCACAGGCTGTGACGTACAGTCGTTACTGGCGAACCCATCATTCATAACAGAACAAGAAGAGCAGTTGTATCTCTCCTTTCTGGGGCCAGGAGCTTCCTAGTGTCCGCAGTAGACAAAAGTACAAAAGGGTGTCTGTCGGCTAAAATTGAACACCGTGTTCAAAGCTTTTGTGGTTTAATTAAGTGCAAGCTACAGTGGACCTTGTATACATTTAAGAGGTGGAATCTTCCTTCTAAGGGTTCCACTGGTCCCAGGTGTTAGAGCGCAAACCTAGGGTTACGTGTTAGGCTAAAGCTGTACCATTGAGCTATACTCTCAGCTTCGTGCGTGTGTGCGAGTGCATGCCCACAATATATATGTATGTTTATGTGTTTGCGAATGTATGCATGTGTGTGTGTGTAGTTGTGCGTGCACATGTGTGCATGTATGTGAAGATCAGAAGTGGATGTCACATGTCTTCCTCAGCCGCTCTGCACCTGATTTTTTGGGGCCATCTCACAGACTGGCCAGTGATGGCAGGGATGGGTGCACTCCCCTGGCTCTAGACGCTAGGCTGGGGGCTAGACATGCCCCGTGTCTGGCTGCTTGGCTTCAATGTGGGTGTTGGGGATCTGAGCCCAGGGCTCATGCCTGTGTGGCAGCCACCATGTTCCTACCCCTCAGCATCTTTCTCGTTAGGGTTTGACCTGGCTGCATGTGATTTCACAGCCATAGATCCTGCATCTGAACCCGTAGGGACAGTGTGGCTGCATGAGAAGCCACCAGGCTCTCGGGCGTTGGCACCTTCAGCTCCTTTTCCCAGAGGTAGCCTTTCCACTGTTTCTCGGAATGAGACTCTCAACAGAGAAGTCCAGCAACAAACTGGATGGCCATCTGTCTCAGATGAAGGGCATTAATCCCCCTGGGCAGCTCTCGAAAACAGAAAGTTTATCACCATAGCACACAGCAAGTCTGCACAGCAGGGTGACCTAAGGAGAGTGTCCAAAACCTCCTGGCCTTTTACCCCACACAACAGTCTAAAGTCTCTGTGAGGCCCCAAATCAGGCTCTACCCTTGGCCATGCCTAGGCTCTGAGAGCTGAGTGGTGGCTGTGCCTGGCACACCTACTTAGCTGAACCTCAGCTCTGTGCCAGCGTGGAGCTATTAATTACTTTTCTTTGTCAAACCTTTGTCAGCAACTTCATCCCAAAAGGAATAGTTTATTTTCCCTTTGGTGGTGTTTGTGACTATAGTAAATAAGAGATAATTACATTCCGGTTCTTAAATTAAAACAAAAATAGCTAGAGGTGCCAGGCAGGAGTTATTAACAGTTTCCGATAGCCCACCTCCCTAGTCAAAGGCTCAGCACGATTAGTCCGCCGCTTTCCGTGCAAAGCTGGAGCTGCTCAAGTGGTTTAATGTGAAGTTTTCATTTGTAGTGCCTCCCAAAGTCGTCCTCTGTGTTCCAAGTTAATATTAAATAATACTTCCAATATTTTCCTCCTAGCATTGCTGGAGACATTTGAGACCATGAGACTACAATTAAAATATATGAGCATTAAAGTTTTTAGAACAAAAGGGCTGCAGCTCAGTGGTAGAGAGGTTGCCACCAAGGCTTGATGTCCTACGGTTCAGTCCCCAGTGCTGCCAGACATAAAGTGAAACAAACAAACAAACATGAAAAAGAAAAAGAAGCGAGCATTAAGGAGGTATAAGGTTAGGAAGAGAATGTATTGGAAAACATTTGGAGGTTTCTTATTTTCTTTTTCTTTCACCCTGTTGCTTATCTGGCTATCTGCCTCTCATTTGGCAGAGGGAGAAAGGCATTCTTGTGGCTGCTCAGAATTCCTTTCTTGATTCCTTAAGTTCATGTTTGGAAAGTAAAAATACAGTCCAGTGAATCCTTACAAACACTTGGTCTTATCTTCCTCAGAGGTGAAAGTGTATGTTTTAAGTGGACTCTAGGGAGCCAGTGACAGCTCAGTGGTAGTGCACTTGCCCAGCAGCAAGGCCTGGGGCTCGATCGCCAGCACCACTTAAAAATGGGAAGAGGGGGAATTGGTTCCTTTGTCCGTTTGTTGTGTGGCACTTGGAAGGTGAGGAATCCGTGGATCGTGGCTGGCCTGGGTGGATGACGTTAGTGATGTATAATGGTTGGTCCTGGAGGGACTTGGCAAAGCTTGATGACATGAGGCTTCCGGATGGAGAGGTGTTCTCTTCAAAACAAGAAGTCACACCACACAGAGAGTGGCCACCATTCTTTGTGAATGGAAGGCTGGAGGTATAGTATCACATTCTGTAGGCTGGCAGGGCCGGCTGGCCCCAGGCGGCTTGGCCTGACTGCTTGCTGTCTCCTCCCTGAGCAAGCACCTTGATGATGTAACCTGCTGAGGACAGTCAGTCAGCATCCAGACTTCTTCTCTAGAAGGTGGAACCCACGACTGTCATCCAAAGACTTTGTGTGTCTAAGACCAAAGATGGACTGAGGAGATGGGAGCGTGACAGAAGGGAAGGAGAGACTCGTCCGTCATATGCCAACCGCTGGCACAAGGCTTTCATTTCTCCAGGTTGTAGGAGAAAGCTACGTTTTGACAGTTCCACATTTCAGCCCACATCCCCCTCTTCAACAGTCAGCAGCATTGCCACGTACTGTCAATGCCCTAGTTGTGCTTTGATAACCAGACAGCCCTCCTGATGTCATTGCTGCTTAGATTTATTTGGAGGGGACAGGGAGAGCCTTAGCCAGGGTTTATTCTCAGAGGGGGACTGACCTTTGCATCATCTGAACCGAAGACATTCTATGGACTGCAGTATATATTATCCCCGATCTTAATTTGAAGCATGAATGTTAGAATAATTTCATTTTGAAATATGACAGTAGTAAAATTCAGCTTTAACATGAACAGTCAATAATTCAACTTTTATTTCTGATAGCAAAGAAATATCTTTTTGTTTCCAGCCAGAAGAAAAAAAGAAAAAGAATGAGAGATTTACCGTTTTGCTGATAACAATCCTTTTCAGTTTGATTTTTGTTTCCTTAAAGAAGCAGCCTTGTGACCGATTCATTTGGACTCTGAAACCCACAAGAAGCACGCCTGGCTCCCAGGATCCCCGTGGAAAGGCATAGCGCCTTCTCCACTTAGCTACTGGCACTGATCTCTGCCTGCCTTATTAGGAGCAGAAAGTTTGAAAAGTTGGGTCAACTGTTTCTCCTCTGTTTCCCCTTTTATCTGTGTGATGCCTCCTGCTGAACTGGCTGCTTTGGCAGAGAGGTCTTAAGTGGGCGGGGGGGGTAGTCTCCCCACTTGGTAAGGATGATTGAACACTCCGGGTGATAAGTCTTAGAATGATTTTCATCTGTAGAATGATTGTGGCCACGCCAAACAGGAATGGCTTTGTCACCATGAGCAGGCAGATGGAGCATGTGTTTCATATTATTAATTCTAGGCAGCCGTTAGGCCCGTTCCAGCAACTCTTAAGATTGCAGCGCCGGGCAGTCAGCATCTTGCTCTAGTTCATGTCTGTAAGGGGCCCTGTTCAGATGATCCCTGGCCCCGACAGTGACTCTGAAAGAGAAGCTGTATGACACCATCCCTGCCCAAATCAAGCGCCTCACTTACAGGAAATAAGTTGAAGAGAAGGATGAGTCAGGGAACTTCAAAGCAATCCCATTTCCACAGAACCGAAATCACAAATACCCAGCCTCAGGGGTTTATGGACACTTTCTGTACAGCTGAAACCTTTGCCCAACTCCACAAAGTCGGCCTGTGCAGAGAGAGAAACAAAAGGAAGACAAGGGAGGGAGGAGGACAGGCTTGGGGCTGAGGATGCAGCTCAGTTGGCAGAGCCCTTGTTTCCCCTGAGGAAACCTTGGCTTTCATCCTCAGCACAAACCAGGTGTGGTGGTACACCCTGTAATCCAGCACTGAAGAGGTCGAGGCAGGAAGATCAGTTCAAAGTCATCCGTAGCTACAGAGCAAGTTCAAGGCCAACACGGGATATGTGAGACCAGGCTGAGAGAGAGAAAGCAGACTGTATTCCCAGCAACTTTAGAGGCGAAAGCCGGAGGATTGCTTGAGCCCAGGTTTCTCAGACCAGGAGCTTGAAAGTGCTTGCTTGAGTAAGCCTGATGACCTGAGTTCTATCTCTGGAACCTATAGCAGAAGGAAAGAACCAACTGCCAAAAATTGTTCTCTAACCCTCACAGGCGTGCCTACACTTACACTCAGGCACACACAGTCATTTAATAATAATGATAATAATAATAATTAATAATAAACAAGAAAGGGAATGCAGGGGAAGAAGAGATGAAGGAAAGTAGGCAGCAATGAGGGCAGAAAGATGGAAGGTTGTGGCTAAGTCTAATCTTGCAAAAAATTGTGTGGCAAGTGTCCTTCCCGGCCCATCTGCCATGTGGGCTTTTGCTGAGCAGATTACCAAAGTCAAAACAAGACTGTATGTCTTTTAAATGTCATTAGTTATTGGTGAGCTCACAGAGGAGACTTGTAAGAGGTTTTATTTTGAAACTAGCTTTAGTGGATATTTGGGTCTGAGAAAGCCAAGCACTTCTTCAGTTTTCAAGTATAGTTCCAGGTCTGATATCTTGAAGGAACCTGTAGATTGACCAAGGTAATTGATCTAAGAGGTATATGGATATTGCAAAAACATTCGGATCCAACCACTGCAAATTTATTCTTTTGTTGTTTTGAGACAGGGTTTCATGTAGTCCAGTTTAGTTTTGAGTTTGCTCTGGAGCTGTGGGTGACCTTGAACTTCTGTTCTTCCAGTCTATGCTTCCCAAGTGCTAGGATCATAGGCGTTCACCACCACACCAAGCTCAAAGAATTTAGTCTGAAGAAATAAATGGACCAGCTGTGAGTTGTATAGGTAACAATATTATTTATCTCCTTCACTCCATCTTAAAAGAACTTACACTGAAAATCCTGCTTGAATTTTGTTTTATTTTGTTAGTTAGTTAGTTAGTTAGTTAGTTAGTTAGTTAGTTAGCTAGCTAGCTTTGAGTCAGGAGCTGGAGAGATGATTTAGCGCCAAGTACTTGTTACTCTAGCAGAGGACCAAGGGATCCAGCACCCTCTTCTGGCCTCCATGGGCATTGCCCTCACATGCACAGATACAGACACACATACACAGAATTTAAAAATAAATCTTAAGAAAATATGAGACAACCTAAATAAATGGTATGCCCATTTATTTAAAAACACAACTCTCTATACTGTGGAGACTGATTTTTGTAATGTATTACCTATAATGTTTTTTAGAGGATATATGTAATTACATGTGATCCATGTAAAAGTACGTACTTGCCCTTGCATTTAACAGAGTCTGGGAGCACAGTCCTAGGGTATCAGCAGTGACTAAATCTAGAAATAGGATTTGTAGTGCTTGATTTTTCTGTCTGTATCTTCCTAATTCAGTTTCTACCATGAACATATAATGACATGCCAAAAAACCGGTAGGAGGGGGACATTTTGGCTCAGACAGCCTTTACTTAAGCTCTTTTTCTACAGGGAAGGGTCTGAGTTAAGTGTGAGTCTATAGAGCCTTTCCCCAAATTAAAAGAATGAAACCAAACATATTCCATATGTCAGGGCTGCAGCTGGGGCTCAGGAGTGCTGGCCTAACATATACAGGTCCCTGGGTTCAAGTCCCAGCACTGCATGAACACGGTGAGGCGTACACATGGTAATCTCAGCACCTGGGAGGTAGGAGCAGGAGGGTCAAGGAATCCAAAGCTATCTCGGTTAGCTACAGAGAATTGAAGACCAGTCTGGGCTATGTCAGAGACCCACCCTGTCTCAAAACAAAACAAAAGCCCACTAAATATTTTTTTGTTTTGTTGTTGTTGTTATGGGTTTTTTGTTTTGGCCTCAGGCGCCTGGCACAAGACCTTCTCATTTAGGGCTGGCCTGAGTGATCTAGAGATTACAGATGCTCTTCTAGAGGCCAGAATGTACAAGTCACTGGAAGGTTCCCTGGTCTGGGTCCTGAGGGTAAGCAGAATGAAAAGCCTCCCTAGTCTCAGACATTCTCCAAGGAAGTCAGTTTGGGCCAAGGTAGGAGATTGACTGGGGCACCGGCTGCCTGACAGGGCTCTGGCAGGGTGATGTGAGTCTGTTACTTTGCCTCTGCTTCTCCTCAGTCTCCTCCTTCCATCGCTTGGAGGCTGTGCTGACCTCTAGATGAAGCTTCAGGCTGGGGCTTTCTGCTCCTGTTCTCTTTGTTGCTTCCAGCTGGTCCTCTCCCTGGGGCAGGATGGGTGTGGGAGGAAGACAGGACAGCTGGGATTCTCAGTGGGTGGGTTCTTGGCCTGAAGTCCCGAGGAGCTTCTCTGCCTCACCAGCACAGCCAGCTCCATCCTTACCGCCAGAGCCCTGGGTTGGGACTTAAGATCCAGTTCTGACTGGGTCTGGAGCCAATTTGAGGATGCTTGGTAAATACCTGTCATTAGAGCCAGAGATCATCACTCTGCCACCCAGAGACCCGGCTGCTCACTAATTTCACTGTCTAAAATTTCTGCCTCACCGAGAGTTCAGACAGTGGCGGGGTTAAGTACCGTAACACAGGGAAGTCCTCCAAACAGGACCTGCGCCCTCCAGCAGTGGTGAGCAACACCAAGCACTTGTAAACACCTTGTGTGATAATTTCCTGCGTCCCCACACTGGCCAGGAACTATGGATTCCTAGCTCCATTTGCAGAAATGGAAATAAGCAACAAGCTGCAACTGAGGAGTTCTTAAAAAAAAAAAAAATGGAGATGGCTCAGTAGGCAAAGGGCCCACATAAAGCAGGAAGGGGGAGCCCACGTCTCTGACCCCAGTGCTCCTGTGGTGAGAAAGGAGGTCGAGACAGAATCCCCAGAGCTTGCAGGGTAGCTGGCATACACACTGGAAAACAGGAAGAGACCCTGCCTCAGTGTGGAAGACAAGGACTGGCGTCCAAGGTTGTCGTCTGACCTCCATGTGTGTGCAGTGGCGCGCGTTCTCTCTCTCCTCCTTCTCTCTCTCTCTCTCTCTCACACACACACGTATACCTATAAGATATATAAGATAAACAGCCAAGAATAACTACAGTTGGTCCTCTCAGCCATTTAACATGTGCAGGTCAGGAGTTCTAAGCCATTCGCATTGTTTTGGAGCTAGCTGCTCCTAACCCTTTCCATGTTGTAAAACTGGTTTCACCCAGCACCCACGAGAGAGCCTCATTCCTCCTTGCACAGGTCCTGGAGACCAATGCTCTCCTTTCCATCTTTATGATCCGGCACTCTATAAGAACCTCACAGAGTGGGACCATCGTGGCTGGACCACTGACCATGGAGCCAAGTGGTAGTGTAGAATGCTCACCTGGCATGTGCAAAGAAGAGCCTGTGCTTGATTCCCAGCAATGGGAAGGAATCGTGCGTTTGTGGATGTGTGCACTGGGATTGTTGGTTGCCCTACACATCGTGTAAAGTGTACCACTTTCTGCTCATCTGGCGGTCTGTGGATGAGCACTCGGGTAACGTTCGCCTTTTAGCAGATGATGGCAGTGCAGCCATGATGGAGAGCAGGCCTGTTTGAGCCCCTGCTCTCATTTCAAGCAAGAAGTAGAGTTGCCAGATCATAAGGGTAAGTCTATTTTCAACCTGTAAGGGAAGTGCCATATCACTTTTGTAGTGGCTATGCCATTTTACGTTCCCATGACAGGCGACAGGTTTTCCAGTCTTTGCTAATACTGTTTCCTTTATTTGATATTAAGCATTCTAGCCCGGCTTGATAGTGTGAGCCTATAATCCCAGCTACTCACGAGGCTGAAACAGGCAGATCAAAACTTCAAGATCAGACTGGACTATAGAATGAGTTCAAGATCGTGCTGGGCAGCTTAGTGGGATGGCTCAGTGGTTTAAGTATTTGCTGTGCAAGATTGAAGATCTTGGTTCTGATCCCCAGCAACCCCCTACCCCCACACACACCTCGGAAGAAGAGGCCTGAGAACGTACGTATGTGTCCATTTGCACATCTTCTTGGGAAAGCATGTATTGAGGTTCTTTGCCCTTTTAAAAACTGAGTTGCCTTGGGTCAGTGAGATGGTTCTGAGTAAAGGCACCACTGCCAAGACTGATAACCTGAGTTTAAATCCCCAGGACTCATGCGATGGAGCAGGAACCAACTTCTGCCAACTTGTCCTCTGACTTCAACACATGCTCTGAGGCCTGTGTGTGGACCTCCCTCAAACCCCCAAGTAAATTTGTAAGATACAGTAAGTTTTTAAATTAGGCTGCCCTTTTTATTTTTTGGATTTGTAGGAGTTCTTTATATAATTATTATGTTAACCCTCTTTGTCACTATTTAGTTTGTAATATTCTTCCCGTCTGGTGGGTCACCTCTTTACTCTGTTGATGGCATCCTGTGATGCACAGGCTTTCATTTGGGTGGTGTGCAGCTTACCTGTTCTGCCCTCCGTGTTCGGCTCGTGCTGGGTCCTCTGACAGCTCTCCCTGAGGTGATTTAAGCTGAAGGAAGTTGAGGGAGGATATGAGCTTTACCCATTTTGCTTGGTGAATAAGGTATGAGGCCAGAAGCCACTGATGAGCGGTTTGGACTGACTCAATAAAAGGATAAGAAAGTATAATGGAGGGAAGACAGTTTGAGGTTGAATACAAGCCCAAAGTTGAGCAAAATAGCCTGAGAAGTCTGCATTACCAGACACTTAAGACTTCCAGTGCTGAGAACCAGAGGGTCTGAATACAGACACATAGAGAGATGGGCTTGACAGGGGTTGGAGGGTCAGTGGGTTGTACATTAAGAAAGCAGTTATTGGACAGAAATTTGAATCCAGAGATTCAGTCCTTCTGAGGAGGGAAAGCAGGGCCCATGCTGAGGTTTGCTAAGCGAGGAAGCAGAGGCTGCTAATTAGGAGAGAGGGAGGGCTTTTCGGAACCCTAAGGAAATGACTGCAGAGCTGACTGAATTCCTTTCATCTCTCCACATCAGGGTTCCAGGACAATGAATGAGGCACAGTGGGAGTCGTCAGGGCTTTGGGAGGAGGAAGAGCACCGAGGAGCAAGTGGGGAAATATCAGAAGCCTTAGTGGCCTTTGGTTTCTGTTACTAACTTTGCAAATGAAAAAGAAGTGTAACGGGGTAGGGAAACCTCGGCAGAGGGTGCTGCCCGTGGCACAGGGTGCTGCCTGAGCCCCTCAAAGTCCAGGACAGTGTAGGGTCGGCTGAGGCTGCCAGCATCATCCCCAGACCCCTGACAAGCCAGGAGGTGGGGAAGCTGCTAGCACACCGTGCTGGGAGCCAGAAGCCTGCAGTGCGGCCAGGCTGTGCAAGATGCTGCTTCCCTGACCCTCACTGCTGTCTACAAACAAAGGCCTCACAGAGGATGAGTGTCAGCCAAAGCTCTGGAGAGGCAGGATGGGCCAGGCCACAGGGTGAATGGAGGCTGGGCAGAGCCCACCCTACTTGACCAGGCCTAGAAGTTCCTGTGTTTGCCAAGTCCACTGTCACTGCTGGTGCAACTGTTATGCTCTCTTGCTGGCTGGCTTCTCTCCTTCCCTTCAGGTCTTCCCTCCCCATGTCCACCTCTGCTGACCTGTCTGTCACGTTCAGTATCTGTTGCACAGGAGGGCCTCTCCCAGTGTCTGTCAGCCCCTGGGGTATCTCAGCGGTAATTTGACTGCCTCCCACTCCTTTGCCTTGGTATTTTCCAGGTTGGGCTACTAAGAAAGATGCTGTAATCGCCCAGCTCATCTTTAAGTGCCAAACCTCGTGATAGGCCACAGGCAGGCCTCCTGCTTGGCCATCTGGTCCAAACAGCCCAGTCTGGAGTATGTGATACCAAATATGGCCACCTAAGGTATCCACCCTTGCAGTGTTGGAACCCGTACTGCCGGCAGTACCTCCGCCATGTGTAACAATGTTGCCAGGTCTCTTTGATTCTGATTACCTGTTATTGGGCGGTTTTGGTGAGCAAACAACAGACGGAATGAAAGCTGAGGACTTTATTTATTTATTTATTTATTTATTTATTTATTTATTTATACTTAAATTTCCACGAGCCTAACTCTGAACACAGACTGGGCATTTCGTTGGGTTGAGAGCTGGAATGTTAGCATGAACTCAGCTGGGATCCACAGAATTTACCAGAGTTCTGATCTGACCAGGAAAACTAGCCTAGGTAGGCTAGTCTCCCCCAAAACCATGGACATGGTTACTATGGGAACGGAGAATTCAGGGTTTAGGTTACAAACGGCAGGGTTGCCCACACCCTCTGGAACTAGTGAGGTGAAATGGTGTCCAACCTCGGGGCAAGTGAGAGACAGAATGGACCCCAGGCCTCGTCCTGAGCAAGTTGGGGCACCAGGAGAGAGAGAATACATCTCCTCATAGAAACTTCTAAACTTCTCTAGAATTACTGTTATCCTGCTTTTGGGAGTGGACAGAATCTCCAGGAAAATGATTCTGCCTAGCCCATCCTTTTCTGTCCTTGGCATCCGAATTTGCCAGAGGCAGCACGGAGCAATACGACACCTGTACTGGGTCACTCCTTAGTGAATCTCGATGTTCCTTGATGCTAATCTGAATCTTTTGTTTGGGAACCTGTGTGGGGATGTGTGATGTGGACATGAATACGTCCGAATTCTACGTGCCACAGCGGCGTGGAGAAGCCAGGACACAACCTTGCGGAGTCTGTTCTCATCTCTCGTTGAGGGCCTTTGTGATGAGACAGGTCTGTAGACTTGGGCTGCAAATGCTTCTGTCCCACCCAGCCAAACAGAATTCAGCTGAATTCTTCCGATATTGTCGTAGGTAAGATCTGTGTTTACTGCTAGTCAGCATGTCTTCTATATCACAGGGAAGGGAATGTGTGTCTATAATATAAGTTATATATACTTTGTGTATGGACACGTGTTAACTCAGTTCTATTACTGCTGTATGCAGCTGTACTCCTGCGATGCTCCAAATTCATACGTAGGTGGCGTGCAGAATGCATTTTCTCCTTAAAGTAATATTTTTATTAATTCTTTGAGAGTTTCATGCCATGTATGTTGAGCATCTTCACTCCTCCCCCATTTCCTCTTGCCTCTACCGTCTACACCCTTCCCGCCTGACCCACTTAACTTTCAGTTTTCTCCTGGATCCCCCATCAGGTCTAGTTTATATGGACCAATTGTCTGGGGTGTGTGGCTGCTCTGGCATGTGGTTGACCTACCAGGAGTTGCATCACTAAAGAAAGCTAATTCTTCCTCACCCCACAGCTATCAGTCACCGGTCATTCTTCATCTAGTGGGAGGGTTTCGCACCTCCCTTCCTCCCCTGCACACGGGGATTTTTGCTCGAGTTTATGCAGGTCCTGCACGTGCTTGTGCAGATGTGTGGGTTCTGGGTGCAGCTGCTGTGTTGTACCTGGGAAACACTGTTTTCTTGAGGTCAGCCACCATGCCTGGCTCTTATGAGTTCCCTGTCCCCTCTTCCTTGAGGATGCATAGTTGTGTCCAATTTGGGCTGAGCACTCCAGGCTTTTAAAGTACATTTCTAAAAGTCTTTCAGTTTCCATGAATAAGAAAAACGAATCAAGTGCTCTTTGGTGATATAATAGGGACTCCCTTCCTAGGCATGCAGTAGCCGGTTCTTGGAGACCCCTTATGTGGGCCTTTGAGAAGTTCTTGAGCCCATCAATTATCGTCCTTCTGGGGACACTGATGGCAACAGAGGATGTGGATTTGTGATGTTTAAAAACAAACAACAAACGAAAAGCCCACCACAGCAGATGACTGTTTTATCGAATTTGAATCTGGATTTCATAAACAATTTGTCTTCCAAGTGTTAACAGGAAAGGTGAGGTGTCTTCCCTGGAACTCACTCTGTAGACCAGGCTGGTCTTGAACTCAGAGATCTACCTGCCTCTGTCTCTTGAGTGCTGGGAGTATGCTCAGATTATTAAAGGTAGAAAAAAAAATGCCAAGTGGAGGGATGATAAGTATGTTCTAGTTTCATTTCTGTTGCTCTGATAAAATATCCTGACAAAAAGCAATTTAGGCAGAAGGAGTTTTTCTGGCTTACTACTCTAGGTTATTTAACGATCCATGGTGACAGAGAAGTCACAATGGCAAGAACCTGAGGCAGCCACATCACACCCACAGGAGCAGAGAGAAGCCTGTTTGCTTGCGTACTCGCTTCCTCTTCTTTAGATAGTTCAGGACCCCCTGCCTAGGGAATGGTACAGCCCACAGTGGGCTTGGTCCTCCCTATCAATTACCAAGACAACCTGATTTGAGAAATTCCTCAATTAAGACTCTCTCCCCTGGTGGTTCTAGGTTGTATTAAGTTGACAGTTAAAAACTATCACAATGAGGGTAGTGAGTTTTGATATAGGGAGCAGACACATGAGAAGTAACAAGATGTTAAGGGACAGGAGATGTTTCCATCTGATGACAGAGCACAGCTCCAAAGCTCTTTGAAGTAAAGGCTCTTCTGGGGCCTTAGCCCTAGAGCCTAAGACCTGTCTTTAAAGGAGAAAAATGGTAGAGGTGGTAGTAGTGGTGGTGCCGATGATGATGATGATGATGATGATGATGATGATGATGATGATGGTGATGATGGTGATGATGGCTACCCTATGATACTTTTTATGTATGGAAAATAGCCCATGTCCTATGGTTATACAGCTAGTCAGTTGTCAGGACGCATACAGACTGAGGTAGGAGATACTTGAATTGTGATCCTTGCCCCACACCAATGCCTCCTAACAAGGGTAGAGGGAGCCAAGGGTCAGAAACCCTAAATTCTGATGTCTTTCCGTGGTCACCCTAGTAGAGGGAAACTGTCATTCTCATCAGTTTATTAGAACACTGAAAACTCAGTTCACACACCTATGAGACATCTTGGCAGACTCAAGGTTTGGTTTTATGGTTGCTTGACATATGATGGGCTGAAAGATGGATGAGCAAGAGGGACCACAAGGGTAAAGATAGAGCAGCATAAATGATGCCCGAGAGGGATTACATTTCTGCTCCAAATAGAAATGTCTACCTGCATCCTCAAGAACACCAAGCAGAAGGGATGGAGAGATGGCTCAGCAGTCAAGAGGTTCAGTTCCCAGCACCCAGGTGGAGTGGCTCACAACCACCTGTAACCCTCCAGCTTCAGAGGCTTCAATACCTCTGACCTCCATGGGAATCTGTACTCACACACGTGCACATACCCACACACCTGCAAATGATTAAAACTAGAATAAACCTTGAAAATGCAAAATACTGTTTCTACTGTTAACACCGGCTAGTAAACACACAACACACACACACACACACACACACACACACACACGCACACACACAGACACACAAGGTTAGGGTTAGGGTTGACTTGTGTCATATTTCTTCGCTTGTTAGTTAGACTACATGCCTTCCCAGGTTGGGCTGGCCTACGAGGTACATTTCCCAGTGTACCTTTGTACAGGATGCAAATAAGAGCTGGTACTGTGGGATCTACGCTTGCCAGTTTTATCCCTGTTTCTCCTAAGCTGATGTTATGTCGCTGATGGCAGAATGTGCTTATACCACGATATTAACTTTTGTACTTTCTGTTTGGGATTTAAATCTCCATCATATTTGTCGTGATTTAAAATTATCCTTTCTCTCTTTCACATTTGCTTTGTTGCGTCTATTAAGAAAGTCTAAGACACTTTAAAACATTTGAGCCCATTTGCCTCAGTCTTACAGTACCGCTCTGTTGTTTTCAGTGGTCGTGAATTATCTCTTCGCCGTATTGGGGGTACCTCATCCTTTCTTGTTTATTGCTTTCTGTGTTTGATTAGTTCATTGACCAATTTGGAAAGACCGATTCTATTTGGTGAGTTATAGATATAATATATTTTTCCTCATATTGATATCTGTTTGTTCTACCCACATTTATTAAGTGGTAATTCCTTCATCCATTATTATGACTCCTAGCTTTATTTTGTTCACTATGTCCTAAGGACTCTTAAGTGCTTAAATCTATCTCTGAAATCATTATTTTATTAGTCTTTGTCCTGGCTTTGATCCAGCAAAATTCAGTTTTAATGAAGATCACTTTATAATATGTCTTAAAATTTGATTATTGCATCCTCTTCCACTCTTGGGAATTATTTGGTGTGTGTGTGTGTTTCCTTAATTTTGCCAGTGATTTATCACATTCTAGAGTATTCTAGCAGGAATGTAATTGGTATTATGTTGGTGTATTTTTCATCTTACAGACTAATCATACATTACCATGAATTTTCGAAATCAGGGTTAATGAACTAACTTTGTTTATTTAGGATTATTTTGTTTTTCCTCATTAAACTTTTTTTTTAAATTTTGGTAGATAGCTCATCTTTCTGGATAGTAAATTTTTAAATATTTTGTTTTTTCATGACTTTATGTCAAGGGTATGCATTTGGCAAGCTTCCTATTTAACTAATTATATCATCTGCAAAAGAAAAAAAGGTGCTATTTCTATTTCTGGCTTTCCTGTATTTATTTTCTGTTTCCTTTTCATCTTAGTCCTGTGGGTTTTCTTCTCCAGTAGAAGTGCTGAGAGGGTTGCCTGAGACTTTTACCTGAACTTGTGGATCAGAGTATTTTCAGGCGGATTTGGGAGCTGATGGCTGGTCATGATAATTTACACTTAAATAAAGTGTAAAAGAAATACAAATTCAGCCCTCCAGTCCCATGAGTCATCTTACATGCTCCACGGGTGCCTATGACTGGCCACTACCAGAGGCACCTCTGCCTGTGCATTTCCATGACCTCAGAAGGTCCCACCAGGTCACCTGCTCTAGAGCTTTGTGTAGGCTGTTTGCTGTGGTGTCCGTATGTCTGTATAACAGAGTTTGTTAGGCTGTTACAGATGCTAACCACAAAAAGATCCCGAGACAAGTTTCTACAACCAGCAGCGTGGTGCTGTATTGTTGAGGCAAATATGTCAGACCTGCAGTTCAGAGGATTTTTATAATGAAAATTCGGAGAAGGGAAGCAACCCTACGTTGGCTGTGGATGAGAGAGCCAGTGAGCTGCCAGGGGTGGCGCACACCTTTAGTCCCCAGGAGCCGGCAGAGCTCTGTGAGGTTGAGGCCAGTCTGGTCTACCTAGCCAGTAGGTTTACCTAGGCCAGTCAGGGCTACCGTGCAGTGAGACTCTGTAGATGGGTCCACGAGACAAAGCTGAGAAAGCTTTGGGATGTGTGGTGGCTCTGAGGAAAACAGTAGCAGCTTCTAGGGTGGCTAGGGTGAGCAGTCTGGGAGCTGAATATAAAGAGAGAAGAATGGTGCCTACCTGGTGATCAACTGTGACAGGATTTTTTTTAATGTTGGTTTGTTTGTTTGTTTAACCATATGGATGTGAGTGGGGAAGGCATATGTTCCTAAGTGCAAGGGCTCTAGGTGGCCAGAGGCATCCGATCCCCTAGAAGAGGTTGTGGGCTACCCCGCTGGGTGCTGAGAACCACTCAGGCCTTCCACAAGAGCAGTGTGGGCCCCTAAGCACTGAGCCAGCCCCACAATGAGATTTAAATCAATGTTTCAACCTATATTCTGAAACGTGGCTCCATTTTTTTTATTGTTGTTTTGGTTTGGTTTTCTTTGTTTTGGTTTTGCCTAAGCTGTTAGCTATTCAACTTCTCTCATTCCTCCTGCCCTCCGTCTTCTGACCCTTGAGATTACATTTAGTTCATGTCAGAAAATATTTAATAGTGAACACTTTTTATTCCTGCTAGATGCTGTGGGAATCAGGGCCTGGAAGGTGATCAGAGTTAGATGAGGTCGTGAGGGTGGGACCTCCGTGAGGTGAATGGTGGGTTTTAAAGACTTGGTATTCATGTTGCTGCTCTCTGCCACATTTGTGACCTAGCATGAAGGCAGTCATGAGATGCCAGCGCCAGGACCCTGAAAGACAAATTTCTCTATAAAACACACAGTCTGTGGTGTTCTGTTATAGCAATAGGAAACAGACCAACGTACACAGTAAGACTACAATATTTTTTAAGATTTTATTTATTTATTATGTATACAGTATTCTGCCTGCATGTATACCTGTAGGTCAAAAGAAGGCACCAGATCTCATTAGATGGTTATGAGCCACCATGTGTTTGCTGGGACTTGAACTCAGGACCTGTTGGGAGAACAGCCAGCGCTCTTAACCTCTGAGCCATCTCTCCAGCCCACCTTAAGACTACTCCTAAAGCTCATATTTAAATCTATAATCTTTTAAATTGCTAAAATGTTTTGTTTTATTTAGTGTTGGGCGTGCACATGTGGGAGCCATGTCAGGTGGGGAGGGTACAAAGACAAGAGTCAGTTCTCTTACCACCATGTGGGTCCCAGCTGTCAAACTCAGGTCATCAGGTTTGGCCGCAAGTGCCTTTAAGCCACTTAAAGCCATCTTGGCAGCTCAACTTCTCTAATTTTATTGGGGGTTGGGGGAGTCCTATCTTGTGATTTTAAAGAATTCTTATAAAGAATTAATGTTGAAATGTCTATAATCTCAACTAAGGAGACTGAGACAGGAGGATTGCAAGTTCAGGTCATCTGGGCAATTTAGCAAGAACCTTTTTTTTGGTTTTGGTTTTGGTTTTGTTTTTTTTCAGACAGGGTTTCTCTGTTGTAGCCTTTGTTGTCCTGGACTTGCTTTGTAGACCAGGCTGGCCTCACATTTGCAGAGATCCACCTGTCTCTGCCTCCTCAAGTGCTGGGATTACAAGAATGCATAACCATGCCCGGCGACAAATTTCTTTCTTAAAGGGACTAAAAGAATAGCTTTATTAGAATGCTTGCTTAGTGTATGGAAGGCTTAATTCCCAGGTTGAGAGAGTGAACGAGGGAGGGGGAGGGAGGGGAGAAAGAGAGAGAGAGAGGGTGGGTAAGGGGAACATTAGCTAAATGTTATTGATGGCTTTCTCAGCATCTACCAAAACATTTTTTTAAAGATTTGTTTTAATTTTATGTGTGTAAATATTATATTTCAAAACCTTTCATGTCAAAATTTTGAGCTATTTCCTTGGTGGTGCTAATTCCTTGCCCTTGTGAGATTGTTCACAAGTGATCTTGAGACATTTCCCTTTACTTTCTGGAGGATAATATTTATGATCTCTTAAACTGTTAAGTAAGATAAACCTATGATTTGTTCTGCTCTGGGTGTGTGCGTGCATGTGTGCATTTTGTATACATGCTTTATCAACAATCACAGTTGAATACTCACCACCTAGACTAGAAAGCGCTAGGCTAGATGGCTGACTATCCCATGATCCATCAAAAACAATCAACCCCCTCTGAGAGTTATCCCCTCCCCCTTTCTGGAGTCTTTGGGAGTCCTTGTGGTTTTCACCATCTTCCGCTGTTTCCCCATTAGTTGGTCTAGTCCGCCTCATCAGTGACACAGCCCTTGTGGCCTCTTCCAAGCACTTTGTAATCTCTGACTTTTCTGCGTACATGTCCTGCTTCTGAGGACACCCTCCTCCAAGTACCAGGCAAGTGATCTCTCTCTGCTTATGTCTCAGTGTTGTCCTTAGCTGTGTCGCTCACCGTGGCAAATGATTAGCCTTGTTTTGTCCTATTATCTAATTGCCTCCTGTGTCATTATGTGTGTCTCCCGGGTCCCACTCCCTGTAGGGACAGGGTGGAGGCAGGCTTCAGGTCTGTTTATTTATTTAACACAAGCTGCTCTGTGGTGCTGAGCGAGTGGCAAATGTTCGGAAATTCTCCCCGAGTAAGCAGTCTGTGACTCAGTCATTCTACCTTATTCTCGGGGGAAAAACCTAGATTCTGGCCAACGGCAGATTTGATTGGCTTTAAGTCAACTGTTGTAGCTCATTAGGAGAAAGGAACAAAAGGGTTTCCACAGAGGGCCACGTTTGTCTTCCAGGATGTTTAATTCGGCCATCCATCCTCTTCTGTTCAATGCATAGATAACCGCTGGGTAGCTCCGGGTGCTGAGGACAGAGGACAGCGTGTAAGCGCCTTCCCTGGCCTCCGGTGTAGCAGCAGAAGCTGGTTTTAAGCAAATAAACCAGCCAATAGCTGTATAATTCCAAACTGTGCTAAGCACCATAAAGGAGAGAGAATAATTTAGGTAATTGCAGTTAGCTTGGTCACTGAGCAGGGCCTCTTCAGATGAGGAAGTGACAGTTTAAGCTGAGAACTGAACAGCAGGTCATCAGTCAAGCAGAGAAAGGACACAGGGGAAGCAGTGCATGCAAAGGTCCTGGAGCGTGGGGTGGGGTTGTTTTGTTCCTTGAGAAACAACCAAGAGCCAGTGTATGCCTGGAGCACGGTGAGCCAGGGTAGAGTGAGCCACATCCTGATGGGAAAAGTCCTATAGTCAGGCCTGGGCATTTGGAGTCTGAGCAATTGATTTATGTTTCCAAGATGTTATATATTAGCCACATTTCTATTTCCTTCATCACTGTGGTTAAATACCTGAGGAGAACAACATAGGGAAGGAAAGATGTCATAGTTTCAGAGGCTTCAGTCCATGGTTGACTGACTCCATTGACCTGGGCCTGGAGGGAGCCATAACCCATGGCAGAGGAAGCTGCTCACCTCACAGCAGTCAGGACAACAGAGAGATGGACAAAAGGGGCCCTGCCTCCTGTTTTCTATCAACTCCTGTAAGGCCATCAGATCATGGCCTTACATGGCCTGACATCAATGGGGTAACTCATTTAGGGTAGAATCTTCAGAGTTTAGTCCTGCACCCAAAGCCCTGCTCCTAAACATTGCATTTGGGACCAAGCCTTCAACACATGAGGTTGCCAGGGACATTTTACAGCCCAGGTGTCACAGATTTTTTTTTAAGATGGCATATGTGCTTAATAGTACCCCATCTGATAAACATGTATAAGCTCATTTAATGCTAAGGCTTCACTTGACATAAGCATCATTATTTGTTTTTGTTTTTGTGTTTTTAAGACAGGGTCTCTTGTAGCCCAGGCTGGAATTCAGGATGTAGCAAAGTTAGCCTTGATTTCTTGATCCTCCCAGCCTCTACATCCCAAGTGCTGAGATTAAAGGCGTGTACCACCACACCCGGCTCTATAGCTATTATTAATATGCCCATTTGAGTCACCACGGCCCGGTGATGATGGGCAAGCACACTGGAGTCACTAGAATATCCGTGAAGGGACTAGGCAAAATCTCAGCTCACCTTGAGCCTGTAGAGCCTACACACTGGTTCCCTCTTGACTATATAGCTGTGTCCTTGGGGCCTTAAATGGCTGGTAGAGTTTGTCAGTATGGGATCAAGCAGACAGAGGATCTTTCCATAGTATAAGAAAAAGGTCACAGCTTTGGACCTGGCGTGCTATATCATTACAGAGAAAAGGACATTCTAGGGTGTAAGAGGAATGGGGAAATTATGTGGGAATCAATAGATTTGATATATTTAGTCTGAAATAAAAGGCCTTGAAGGTACTTTTTTTTTTTTTAATGTAGTTTCAAAAAGAAACAAAAAGACCCAAGCTGTATAACAGCACAAAAAAAGAAAATAAAGACAGGATGAGAAACAAAATCACAAGGTAAGCTTTTTTTATTTTAAGTAACACAGTGGAAATAGCAAGCAAGAAAGAAAATATTATTTGAAAGTTTGTCACTTCTCTAGACCATTACCCATAACTCCTTGCAGCATTAGCTAACCAAGCTGAAACAGAGACAGTGACAGCATGAGATAATGGAACTGGTCAGCAATTTATTGCCATTAAGTCTGACGGGAGATCTTCTGCCCTTTGCGTGCCCTTCCCTTCCCTGCCTGCTCAAGCTTGATTGGTCTTCATGACCCTGCTCAAACCCCTGCCTAGGGTGGAAAAGTAAAGCCGTCAATATGAATACATGGTAGGTTTGGTGCAAACTGACGGTTGACTGCAGCCAGCGCTGGCCTTGTTGTGTGTGGGTTTTCTGCTCAGCCTTCTGAACAATGGATTTCAGAAACGATTCCCACCACAGAAGACCCAGTTTTGAAAAGCACATTTTGGTGCTTGAAGGCTTTTTTAAAAAAAAAAAAAAAGTATCTAGAATGGGCCGGGGGATGGCTCAGTGGTTAAGAGCCTCTTCTTGTTCTTCCTGAGGACCTGAGTTCAGTTCCCAGCACCCACATCGAATGGCTACATCAGTGTTAACTCCAGTTCTAGGGATATCTGAAGATTCAGGTCCCCACTGATGACTGTGCTCACATGCCCCACACATAATTAAAAATTGATCATAAAAAAATTTTTAAGTGTCTAGAAACTTCTATCATGGTAGATCATCAAGAAGGCAAGTGCAAAATTGCAAGGAAGCATCTATTAGCAGTATGAAATGTTACCTTTTAGAAAAAAACCTCAAATACAGCTGTTGCATGACTGCGTTTGAGTCTCCTGAGGAGGCAGATCGCTATGGCTAAAAGGACAGGTTCTCAGACTGCAAGATGAGGTGACTCATTGAGGGTGTCTGGGGAGGGCCTGTGCACCCCTCAGAAGCTACTGGGTGAGAAGGGTAGGAAAAGGCAGATTACAGCAGGCAGTCCTCAGCTGTGCCTTCTCCTCTATACCTCCCCTGTCCTGGGGGAAATCTCAGAGGGCCTCCTGCAGCTGGTGGGACCTCCCTTTGGGAATGAGTGTCCCTTTTTAGACCGTGCCCAGTGGTGCCTAGGAGGACATGGGAGAGTGTCTCCATAGCAACGGCCACAGGTGGGTGGGAAGCTGAGCAGGGTGGAATCTGTCCATGTTCACAAGCTTTGGCAGATCATGACCAGTCTTTGGGACAGCTAGTGTTCCTTCTTACAGGGGTCCTTGTTCTTTATAAAGAAAAGGGAGAAAAGTAGAAGAAAGCATTGAAGAACAGAAAAAGATCAAAAATTAATGAGTACAGCAGGCCCTTCAGTTTTACATCCTGGTACCAGTCCAGCATTCCTAAGCCACACCAGGGTGGGGCCTGAAGATGACAGTCAGCACGGTGTTGTGCGACTCTGTTGCTCCGAAGATGATGTGAATAAACAAACCCACCACTGTCCAATTTGGCAAGCCAGTGAGTTTTTATTGGGGTGGCTTACAGAAGTATGGGGGGGTTACTGACAGGAGCAGGGGTGATCCCCAGCATGGGCGGCAGCTCAGGAGATCTGCAACCATGGGGCTCTCTGCACAACCTGCAGGCATCTCAGCAGGGCAGGGGCTCATCTGGGCTGTCCTCAGCCGACCTTGTTGCTTATGAAATCTCGGGGAGGGACGGGCCTGGTGCACCTGGTCATTTCAGGGACTTCCTGAGGTTTCTGAATTGTTTACATCCTGAATCTTAACAAGCCTCCCTCAGAAATTTCCTGAGTCTTTCTCAGGAAAGTCTAAGAACTTTCTAAGTCTTAACGAGTCTCTAAGGAAATAACCGTACAATACGAGGAGTCTCTGAGCCAGGAGCCATGTACACATAGACAGTAGTGTGTCTGAATACTGCAGGCAGTGGACCACAGCATCTGGCGTGGACTCAGTCCTCAGCAAAGCCACACAGCACCATCGCCCTCATTGCTGGAAGTTGCCCAGGAATCTTGGTTGGAGCCGGGTCTGGTACCCAGGTACTCTGAGACTCTGTTAATGCAAGGGGAGCAACTGACCAAGGGAATAAACACATAAATGCATGCACGTGTCCATGCAGGCAGCTTTAAAGGGTTCAATGGAAGCATGTGTGACTGACCCTTGTCCAAGTCAAGATGGGACATTAGCACGAAATATTACTTGTTGAAAATCAGCATAAAGGTTTCATTTTTCTAAGTGCTACGTGAATGAAAGTGGAAGGAGCTACAGGAATTGGAGGGAGAGGTCAGTTCTGTGAACTGGCAGGAAAAGCACATTTTGTGTTTGTCTAGTCTGTGATGGGGTTGCAGGTTTTAAACTGTATTAGCCCTTTGTCCCCTCAGCAATGAAAACAGGAGAACAGCCCTTTCCCCAAGGCCCAAGGTCTCTAGGCACCATCATTCAGATGCATGTTGGTAAATGTTCAACCAGCTTTCCAGGAAAAAAAAAAAAAAAGTTATGTGTAGGAACAAGTCTATAAACTTATTATAAGTTTCCTAACATAAAAGCTATGTAGCATACATTTCACAAGCAATAATAAAACCTCCACTCCTCCACATAGTAAATTCTGTGCAGACAGTTGATTTAGAGTGAGTGTTTTTGCTGGTTTCTGTTGGGTTCATTTAGTTTATGCTGCAGTGGATTGGACTATTAGAATTTCCCCCTAAATCTAGTCATCCTTCCCCCAATAAATGCATGGCTGTAGCCTAGTGTGCAATCCCAACACTTGGCATTCCTGCTGAGGCAGGAAGATCTTGCTTGTGGCTAGCCTGGCTATACAATAAGACCCTGTCTTGTAAAAAGTCTCATGTAGGGACCAGGAAGATGGCTCAGCCAGTAAAGTGACAGAAGGACAGAAACCCATGTAACAAAGCTGGATACAGTGGTGTGTGTTTGTAATCCCAGTGATGGAGAGGTGGAGAGATCACTGGTCAGCCTAGGGCTCATTGGCTAGCCAGCCTAGCCTAGTAGGTGAGCTCCAGGCCCGTGAGAGATCCTATCACAAAACAAAAAACAAAAACCTAGCCGGCAAGGTTTTACCCTGAGCAAAAACCTAGCTCAGGGTAAGGGTGCTTGCCACCAAGCCTGAAGACACAAGTTCAATCCCTGGAACACACATGGTGGAAAGAGAGAACTGGTTTCATCAAGTTCCCATCTGAGTGTCCTCTGACCTCCACATAAGTCTACACCATCTATATGCGTGTGCACACACACACATACAAATCCCTGTGATATAGCTCCATAATGAAGCATTTGCCTGTGATGTGCAAGGCCCTCAGTTTGACCCCCAGGACTATAAACAAAGAAATGGAATAGCTAACCCCTTGTTTTTCACCTCTACTTCTGACAATCCTGAAACTGCCACCTCTTTCAGCTTCAGCACCAAGTGTGTCAGAACATAACTCGTTCACCCGTGCTGCACCTGACAACAGCTTTCAAGTCCTAGGAGTAGGTGTTCCTCTTCCTGAGATATTATTCACAATATAGTGATTGCAGACGTGACTCACTCTTTCATATAATCCGCCTTGACAGTTCCTCCATCACTTCCTAAGGTGTAGATGAACAAAAGAAGAAATCAATCACAGATGAAGAAGATTCCTCCCTATGCAGAGCTTTCCAATCTCCAAGGTGTCAGGAGCCCTGGATGTCTAATGGGAAGAGACCGACTTCTGTTATATTGATTTAAAAATGTAAATAAACCTCGAGTATAATAATAGCAAAACGTTACATCAAGAGCATGTGTTACCTTTCTTTCAAAGCATACAATAATCTCCTCTAATCATAGCAATTCTTCTTTCTTTCTCGTTTTGGGTTCTCATGGCCAACCACGGTTAAAATACGTTAAATGGAAAATTACAGAGATGAACAATTTATACATTTTAAACTGCATGGTCTTCTTCGCAGCATGGTGAGATCACATGCCATTGTTTGCTGTCCTGCCCAGAGTCCTACCATCTGTTGACCTACTGTGTCCACACTGTGTGCACCGCCTACTCCCTAGACACTTAGCTTTCTAAGTCATCAGATCGACAGTTGTGGGATTACAGTGCTTTTTAGTAGGTTTCAGTACTGTCTGTGATTCTGGGCATCTACTGGAAGTCTTGAAATGTAAACCTTAACCCCCAACCCCCTCATAGATGAGGGGCAGCAAGCACTGTAACACTTAGTGTTTTAGCTGGTTTAACTGACTTGCTAAACATTTAGTGTCTGAGAGGTAGTACAGCTAGCTCAAGACCACACCTTATCCCCAGGGAAGGGAAAATCTCTTTAGGTTAAGAGTGTGCACTTCTCCACACGCTGCCCTCCTAGACGCACAGGCTTAGTTAACAAAGGCTACCTCTTTCCTGAACTTGGGGAGGGGAGTATTGATGCTAATGTGATGCTAATTGATGCTCCTTGCTTACCTTAATCACGATATTTAACAACTTCTGTAGTAACTGTACATTTCACAATTATTTCCCTTACACCGAGGAGAAAGAATAACAGACAGACAGACGGATGGACAGAGAGGCAGAGAGACAGATTGGTTATATATAGCTGTAGCAGAGGACATTAAGGAGAGATTTCCTAGGTCAACCATCCACTCATTTACCCTAAGGTAACTCCCTCCTGACCCCTGACCTCACCTCCTCAGAGACCTTCTAGACCTGCCTAACAGGTTTGGTTGAGCTGCCTACCTTTCCTCCCCTCTGGTGCCACTAGCACAAAGGAGCACAATTCCTCCCTGCAAATGGGCCAGACTTTATCAGCAAAGCAAATGTTTATTGAGAAATTTGACCAGTACAAGCTCCTCCTGGCTCCAGCCTCCTCCTCCGCTGTTTCTTTTTTATTTAAGCAATATCCCTTTCACACAGATGGGGTGGGGAGGGTGGAACAGCCTGTCTGCCCTGCTCCAGGGCTGACTCACAGCTGGACTGTGGTAAGTAGACAGTGGAGCTGATAAGTAGCTGACTGCCCAGATACCCAGCTGAACCCCCATCCCACCCCCAGCCTGCGCAGGCCACCTCTGAGCCCTTCCCAGCAGGCAAGGACAGAGACCTGGCATTTGACAGGCTGGTTGTCATTCACACCTGGCCCCTGCTCACATCCTCGAGGTCAAGAGCTTTGGCCACTGACTACCCTGTGCCCTCAGGCTCCATCTGCAGTTTCTGACAGGGCTGAGGGATCCATGTTGTCTCCAGTGGTGAAGAACTCGATGCTTAGACTCAACCCGGGTTTCCAAAATCCCAAGCTCTTCTCTGGCACGTCTACTCCTCATTTCCAGTCCTCCCACACTTGGTGGGTCCCCTCCTGTCTCCCCATATCCCACTTTCTTTAAACAGGTCCCCGTGTGCTTTTGCCAGCCCTGGCAGGCACACCTGTCCCCTTGTTAAGGCCTTGCTGGGTGTGACAAACTCACCCCCACCCAGCTGAGGTTCCGGCCATTTGGGTCTTTTCCTTGTCTTCTGTTGTTCATTCCAACTCAACAGTCATTGGAAATTCCCAGCGTTCCCTCCTCTGGCTTTGGCCTGGGTCCTTGGAGAAGCAGAGATACTTATACTGGAGTCGCCCATGCTGACCAAAATCACAGAGATTTGACCCCTTTCTCCAAAGGAATAAGCTCTTCAGAGGGGCTGCACTGTCGTGATATTGATGATATGTATTCATAATAAAATCACTTTTTCAGTTATCGCAAAATCTTGCCTGTTTTGTTTTGGGTTGTGAAACTACTACCATCACTGAGTAATGGTTAAGTCATTTTTTTTCCACTCATTTGCTTTCTTGCTCATGTCTATAAAATATTGCTTTCAGATGTTTGAGGATTTATATTAAAAGTGAATTCCAATCAAAGGCCTGTTAATTCAGTGATTTAGCCCAATTCCTTAACCCCTTTAAATAACATGTGTGCTTGGGATGGGCTGTTTTTTCCTGGTGTCCTTTCCTGAGATGACTGTGCTGGGAAGAGATGTAGGTATCGCTTTGTGTCACTGACAGTGGGAGCTGAGTTTGGGGGGCTGTTCTAGAATGCAGTCCGACTGGCTTTGAAAGAGAGTTATGATCCTGGGATCAGATGCTCTGTCTCCCGCAGGTTCTGTTAGTGACTGTTAACTCCTTCACCTCTGAGGTATCTTGTGCAGCCAGGGCAGGGAGATGGGAGAGAAAGGCAGGAGGGCAGAGCTTGTTTCAGCAAGTCGTCGGGGTGCCAAAACCTATAAACACACAAGAGCAGCTTGGCCAACAAAGAGCCACATTAGATCGAGTGGATCTATGCTTTATTTTATTTATTTATTTTAGTATGTGTAAATACGTATGTCTGTGTGTTTGTGTTTGTGTCTGCAGGGGCCAGAAAAGGACATTAGGTACCCTGAAACTGGAGTTAGGTAATTGTGAGTCCCCAGGTCTGAGCTGGGAACTGAACTTGGGTCTGCTGCAAGAGGAACAAGCTCTCTTCACCACCGAGACAGCTCTCCAGCCCTGGATATGTCTACTTTTATTTTTTTTAGTTGTGCATGTGTGTGTGTGTGTGTGTGTGTGTGTGTGTGTGTGTGTGTGTGTGAGAATACCCGTGGAGGACAGAGAGGACATTAGACCTCTTGGAACTGAAGTTGCAGGGAGTTGTGAGCTCCCTGACTTGGGTGCTGGGAACTGGACCTGGGTCTTCTCAAATAGCAGCAAGTACTCTTAAGTGCTGAGTGGTCTCCCTCATCATGTGAACATTGTTGGGAAGGAAATAATCTTGGTTTATTCTTCAAAGGAAAGCACAAACAAAATGAAAATATTTTTGCAAGGCATTTTTCTTCTTGTAAAAATGTCAGCTAAAATGGCCTTTAATCTCTGACAGAGGCAGTGACTGCGTCTCATCCCAGTGTTGGGAGCTGAACTTCATGACATGACATTCGGATTGTCTAATCAGTACAAAGGGGAAAGGGGAGGTTCCGGAGATAGAGGCCTTTGTCAAGTTGATTTTGGTAGAAAAAAAAGTTTCTGGCGATAATAAGCCCAGCAAGTTTTTGTGTTATCTCTTTTTTTGTGTTTGTTATCAAGATTTTCCATAGTGTCCTTTTACTTTATCCATGTGTGTGTGAGTATACCTGTACACGCAGGTGCACGTCCACGTGTGAGCTTTAAGTGGCATTCTCCAGATACTCCCCACCTTTTTTGGGTACAGGCTCTCTCACTGGCCTGGAACTCCCTGGAACTCACTGGCCTGGGCTCCCTGCTGTGCAGGGACGGGATTACAGGGCCCACTGCTACTTGTTGCCGCTTCAGTTAAATTTCTGAAATGTGTGCTCAACAATAACCATTAAAATGTTTGCAGCGGAAAAAAACAAAAAAGAAAAAGAAGAGAGAAAAAAAAAAAACACCAAATGCCCACCACTGTGCCCCGGGCAGTTGCTGTTTGTCATTTGTTTGCTTTTAAGTGGGTTGTGGGAATCAAATTCAGATCCTTATGCAAAAGCAAGCACTTCACTGGCCGAGCTATCTCCCTGGAAGCCTTTAAAAAGGGGAGAGTTAGGAGCTGGAGAAATGGCTCAGTGGTCAAGAGATAAGGACCTGGTTTTAGTTCCCAGCACAGACAAGATGGCTCACAGCTGTCTGTAACTCCAGTTCCAGGGATCAGCATCTTCTGGCCTCCATGGGCACAGACCTATATGCAGACAAAACACTCATACACATGAAAATAACATTTGCGTTAAAAAAGGGGGCGGGCAGAGTCAGTAGTTCCAGCAGCTCCTTTAGACAGCCTTGTTGGGGCCTTTTTATCTGAGTATATTTTCTGTCCGAAAACCTCCGAAAACCAATTCCCACAACAGAGATTGCTTACGTTGGCCCTGTGGTTCCATGGTGGGGAGGGTGTGGTTGCAAATGAGAGCTGTTGTGGCTGAAAGATGCAACCTGGATGGAAGATAACGAGTATGGTTTTTAAAAATAAAAGCTGTATTAGCCTGAACTGTGCTGGTGGTTTTAATGCCCTCAGAGGGAGCTGGGGGGGGGGGGGGGGGAGCCGCAGTTCTGAAGCACCAAGAGTAAAACATGTTTAGACTTCTAGGTCAAAAGTCGAATTCCTTCTGCAGGTGGGAACCATGGCATCTCAGAGAAACACCAAGCTCCGCGTCTTCAGTGACCTTTCCCATCTGAAGCTTTCTCGGAGTCTCTTATTGTTAGTCCCCACCCAAAGAAAAATAATAATAATTTTTAAAAACCCGTACCATCCAAGTTACAGATTTTTCCATCTTACTTGAGTTTGCAATCTCCTTGGCTAACAGATGGCTAGAAAAATGTGTAAGCCCAAATAAAAGGAAAGAACAGTCACACTGCTTCTTCTCTGGTAAGGGTTGCCTTTGGAAATTAACATTATGCAAATGAACCCTTTGAAGGGGGAGGATAAGAAATGAGGGAAACAACCCAGGCCTTAAGTGTTTTAGTTTGGACGGTGTGTAAGCTTCTCTCTCACTCTCTCTCACTCTCGCTTGCTTGCTTGCTTTTAATGTTTCCTTTTAAAGAGAAAGAAGAGCAAAGGCATTCAGTAAGAAAGGGTTTACAAGTTGCTTCAGCCATGGCCAGCTGTCAGAGTCAGAGGGAGTACTGGAGTTGGCAGGGGAGGTCCTTTCAATTGACAGGAAGATGTATGGAAAGAAGAGATCCAGACTAGGGCCCCAGCCCCTCTGCTTTGCCATCTTTCTTACCTCAAGGAGTTAAAAGTGTGGGGTTGGGCGTGATCGGCCAGATGGATTTTAACAGTAACATGGTTCTTATTGTTTAGATTATCCTGTTGCAAGTACCGTGTCTCATTTACCTTTTATGGAATAAAGTGTGGAAAATTGACCACAGATGTAAGTAACCAAGAATGATGGGGAAGCTGTTGTTACCAGGCCTCTCTCCTCCCCTCTCCAACACACCCGATCCCACAGATAAAAATAAAGAGGGAAATGTGGGGCAGGCTGAAAACCAGCTCCCCTTCCCTTTTAGCGCAGGCTGAGGCATCCTCAGCCCTGTGTTCTACAAGTGTGCACACCCAGGCTTGGCCCCGAGACGTGTATACAGGGTATTGTCAGGTTCCGATAAGCCAGCAAGGTGCACGTGAGTGTTGGAACTATCCTGCACCCTTGCTTTCTGCAGCAGAGACAAGGGGTGATGCGATGGGACCTGAGAGCATGGAGAAGTGCTTGCTGGCCTTGCTTTGATTGCTGTCACAGCTGCAGGATGGCAGATTAACCAGAGGTTGGTTCTGCCTGGGCCCCAGGATGTGTTTCTGAAAGTTACAAGTGGCTAAGTATCTGGCGTAGACCAGCATAGAACAGGACATGTTATGACAGGCCCACACTCTGATTTACAGGGGCTCCCTGGGATTACAGAGTCAGAAATACCTTTGTAAAGCCTCTGGGGAAAGTCATAAAGCAAGCTTTATGATGGCCTGTTGTTTTCTCCTTCTTTCTTTCTTCCTCTGTCCTCCCTTGACCAGACCAGGCTGGGTTTTACCTCTGGCCCTTCTCTGGGGCCTGGGCTGTCTCTGCCTCTGCCTCTGCCTCTACCTCTGCCTCTGCCTCTGCCTCTGCCTGTGACTGTACCAACAATCAGTCAGGTGACTGAGTTCCGCTTCTTGTCTTTTGGAAGAAGCAAGGGTCAAAATTACCCTTGAAAACTAGTGAGCAAGGCTTGTTGTCGTCCCTGTGCGGGGCCCACCATAAAATGGGACCCTGCTCTGGCTACATGTTCTGTGTTCTTCACCACTCCCAGAACACACACACACACACACACACACACACACACACACACACACATTCATACACCTCCTGCCAGGCCCATACTCCATACTCCTCTCTAACCTCGTCCTTCTCTTTGGAGTCCTGGCTCTGCCACCAGGGACCTCCGAGACACACTTAACCCACTCCTTGTGTGCTTTTCTGGAAACCTGGGCCTGCCTTCTAGCACCTGACCGCTCCCGAGCAGCAGGCTTTTTCATACATCTGCCCACGCATAAGTCCACCCAGCTCCCTCGCCCTCTGGAGCGCCTCCTCCCCACACACTGGGGTGCTTGGTGTGCACCCACACGTGACTTTTAGGAGCCACAGTGTTCTCGGCATTCATCAAAGCCTCGGGTTCTTAGTGTCCATGGAGCACCCGCCCTTGGTGCTGCACGCTGAATTTGACAGTAGTCCACCTCACCACTTGATTCCGCTTCCTTCTCTGCCTAGACCTGCCTTTGAGAGCCGCTTGGCCAGTGACATCAGCCTTCCCTGGCCACCGTCCTCCATCTTTTTCTTCTTTATCTCTCTGGAGCCTTCTTTGGCCCCCTAACTAATGACCCTCCTTTCTTCAGAGCCTTGGTGTCCTCCCAGCCCACCCTGGTCGACTGTTGATTATTCAGCCACACATCACCAGGGTAATGACAAGACTGAGTGTCCTCAATTTTCCCCACTCCACCTCCAATATCTTTTGTGCTAAAACTGCGAGAACTGGGCAGCCCTCATGTGAAAGAACTGGGAGATGCTCCTCCAGCCTGCTCCAGTTCTTTGGGGTGCTGAGGCGCTAACCTGACCATCTCCCAGTGCACACACACGCACGTAGGCACACATAATACACTGAGCTTCTCAGTCAGAAACATTTCCTTCCCTTATTCACATGCCTTGAAAACTCATCCACAGCGGCCACATCTTTGCTTCCTTTTCTACATGAGTTCTGGCTCCACTCCAGAAACCCACTTCACAGCTCCCAGAGTCTTCCTGAGTTCTCCTCTGTTGCTGTCTTGCAGCTCTCTCTTCCAGTGTTGTGTGTTAGTCAGGTTCTCCTTTCTCTCTCCCTCCTGTTCCATTCCCCCGGTGGCTTTCTCTTTTTGTTTCTTCACAATTGTCACTCCCTGCAGAAGGGCATTCCGAAGGTTGCACCTGAAAGCTCGATTCTAACTCAGCACATGGAACTAGAACTGATACAGGTGGCTGGAGGCTGGCGGTCTGTGCCTGGGATCACAGTGGGAGTCCTAGGGTACAAAGAGTTTATCTGCTGGTGATGGCAAGGGGGTGGGTGTCTGAGTCCATGGAACTTTTAGCAGGGCTTGAGTGGCAACGTTGGGCATCCATATTCTCACCTGCCAGGCAGGTGTGCTGTAGCCCAGAGTGAATCTGCTATCCACAGCTAGCTGGGCCATGGAAACTCTGTGAATATTGGAAGTATTCTCTTCCACTTTTAAGCCTGCTCTCCTCCCACCAAGGTGTGTCCTTGGGGAGCACCGGCTTCTCCCAGTTGTATCTCCATTATTACTTGTGAAGTGGTACTATTCTTTCCTGAGGATGAGAGATAATGTACTAATGGGAAGATAGAGACATAATTTACTAGGCGATCAGGCTGGTATGTTGACATTTTTCTAACTATAAACTTTACACCTGCCAACTCGCCAAAAATTACTGCATGTTTGCACTGGTATGAGAGGTGAGAGAAATCCTGGAGCTGGCTCCAGATTTCAGGCCACTGAAATCCCACAACAGTGCATTTAGAGGCTCTTCATCAGTGACTTTCCATTAAGGTGTCCATGGCATTAGGCGGTAAGAGTTGTAGAGATGGGAAGGCCAGCGGGGCTCAGGTAGGTGGGATGCGTCCTGGGAAGACTTCCTGGCATAAAAATGTCATGTGGTGTAAAGTAAGTAACAAGTCACACAGGCTTTTGTGGACAGTAGTCAGGGAAGTTCAAATCAATTCCAGAGGCACCAGGGAGCCATTGAGTGTTTTTTAATGAGAACATGATGAAACAGGATTGGAAAAAGATAAGTTCCCTGATTGCAAAGGTATTTTGAAGAACTAAGGACGGAGCTCAGTTGGCAGAGTGTTTGCTAGCGTTTGTAACACAAGGCCCTGGGTTCCATCCCAGCACCACATAAAAGCAGAAGAGGTGGTGTATGCGGGTGACCCCAGTGCTGTTCAAGGTAGAGGCAGGACAGTCAGTTCAAGGTTATCCTCACCCGTGGGTGGGCTACATGAGACTCTGTCCACAAATACCAAAACAAAACAACAACAACAAAACAAACCATACAGACATTGATTAGAGGAGAGGAGGAGGATGTTCATCAGGGAGCCGAGGGAATAAAACACTGACCTGAACACTGACCTGAAGCAATCGGTGATAAATTCAAGATGAAAGAAAAAAAAATTACTTAAAAGTGACCAGAGTTTCCATTGAAGACTGTAAGAATGAAAGTGAAACTCCTAGTATGACAAACATGCACAGAGTGAGGATTCCCACCGGGTGGACTCCGCTTGGCGTGCTCAGGTTGTTACAGTGTTACACTATCTTTGTCCCCAGGGGAAAGACCAGTGCAACAAGCCCACAGCTGCTGAACCAGCCGAGTGTGTGGTCTGTGTGCTTGCATCCTGCACCTTCACCTTGGTTTTCTCCCACAAGGGAGGGAGGCAGGCACTCCCTCCCAGGCAGCCAGATGAGTGGAGTCTGGCTTGGCGATCAACCGGATGTCATAGTCAGAGCCCCCTACATCCTCGCCTTCCACTTTGTTTGAGGCACTCTCTTGTTTGCCACCCAGTGCTCCGAGCTAGCTGACCCGGGCCTTCGTCCCACTGTGAAGTGCTGGGATGGCAGATGGGCGCATCTGGTTTTATGCTGGTTCTAGGGATCTGAACTTTGGTCCACACACTCTCGCCACAAGCACTGTTCCCACTGCCATCTCCTCAGCCCTCTTTCAGTATTTGCGATTTTTACAAAGTACTAGGCTATAATGTCCTCTGGTTTGAGAAACTGAAGATTCAATATGAAAGACACAGGGTCTCTGAGAAAGGACTGGCAAGGAATGGAATGCAGGACATCCTCTCCCTGCCTCTGCCGGGCAACCTCCTGTTCATCCTGCAGAGCTCACTCCTGGGTCCCTCTTTTCCAGAAGCCTCTCTGCCTTCCTTCACCTGCAACCTTCTAAGTCTCAGCAGAGGTTCATGCACCTCCGATGCACTGTCAGCGCAGTCCCAGCATCTGATGGTCAGCGTAGGCACTGACCATCTCGGCCGTCACCCCCACTAGATAGGGGCAGTGTGAGAAGAGCCCGAGGCCATGTCTTCTCTGGGTCCACACTGCTTTGCATGCAGCTAGGACAGGGCAGGCTTGTTCTCCCAACTGAACTGAAGTGAACTGAATGGAAGCGAAGGAACAGGCTTGGAGAGGTCGAGAGATGATGGTGCGTGGGGGTGAAGAGGCCGTGCTTGGCATCCAAGTCTCCTCCAGAGAGGCAGGAGGAGGCATTCTTCGCTTGTGAGTCAGCTGGTGGGGGCACGGGCAGGCGTGATGGCTGGAGCTGACTGAGCAGCAAGGGTGGAGGCAAGAGATGACACTCTAGGCCTGGTGTCCAATTCACCTTGATCTTGGCCCTCTGATGAACTATTCATCCTGGTTTTTTTAAATCAGTATTCACTTATGACATGCACTTCAAGCTCATGAAGCTAACCGTAATTCAACACCTATCTGCTGAAGTTCTTCTTTCTCCATTTCCATGCGAGAGGCTCCGTCCTTCACCCCAAACCCTCCTGATGGAGCCATTATTGTCCATATTTCATAGCTGAGTTCAAGGAGGTTGAATCATTTGCCCAAACTTAGGGCAACTGATCAGTGGCAGAGTGAGGTTTCAAAAACTCATCTCCTCACCATGCACGGTGCCCTGCAGCCACACTCAGTAAATGTGTGTTGGGTTACTCCAGGGAAAGGTGCAGACATAGTGCAAAGGGAAAGAGATGGAAGAGACCGTCTGGGATTAGGGGTTAGCCCAGCTAGCACTGAAGGGGAAGGGAGGAAGGGCAGGGCTGGGGCCTGGGGTAGTTTATCTCCTGGGGCCTTGTGGGCCAGGAAAGAGAAGATGTGTAAATAAGAGTGAATCTAGGGCTGGTGTGGTAGTGCAAGCTTTAATCCCAGCACTTGGGAGGCAGGGGCAGGTAGAACTCCGTGAGCTCAAGGCCAACCTGGTCTACATAACAAGTTCCAGGTAAAGCCCTTTCTCTAAAAAATAAAAAACAATGGTAGTGAATCTAGGATGGAAAGGGATTGTGGGGCTGTGGCAGGGGCTACTCTGCCTTCCGATCCTAAGGGCCGCTATGGAGAGTCACTTGATGAGAGTCGCTTTGATGGTGTGAGATGAGTGTGTTTGTCGAGTGGGGAATGGGAGCAGACGTTGGGCGCCGGATCTGCAAATTCTTCCTTTGGCCTGCACTAGTTGTCTCTTAGAAGATTCCTTCTGTGCTCCTGTTATGGCCAGAGGACATGAGCAGGCCGTGGGAGCTGTCCTTGGGTCTAACCTTTGGACATTGTGTCATGATGTTGCAGGCTAGGCAGTTGTGGTTTTTTTGTTTTGTTTTTTAATTACACGCACACATGTCATACACACACACACAGCTTAAACTATTTAAAATCAAGTCACGATTTTTGTGGTGGACACATTCATAGCTATCCGGGGGTACATGGCACACGGGTCACGGGTTAGATACCTAGGAGACCTTATCTGACAAAGACCAGAGCAGTTACATCCCAAGCTTTGGTGTCAGTTCCTTTTTCTCTTTGAACAGAATATCTCCCATTTATTGTTTGATAAGCTAACTCAGGTAAACAGTGAGTCTTGATCATATCCACCCCCAACTGCCTTTTTCCACCTCCCAGGTACCCCCAACACATCTCCTCCTCCCTCATATCTTCTCCATTTTTTTTTTTCTTCTTTTTTTGTAACATTGAGGAGTAACATTAGTGCTGCCTGTTGGATGCTGGCTGGTCATGCTGACGTGAATGTTCCTTCAGGAAAGAATGTATTTGTAGAGCTGGGTTCATCTCTTCTTCAAATCTCTACTCAAATCCTTCCATGGATTCACCTCCACAACCCCGTGATAACCATTGACACACACATTTCTGGATTGCCTTAAGCCCTTCATCCTGTCTGACACATGGCTGCTGGTATCACACATGTGGGGTTTTCTTTTGTTTTTGTTTTTCCTTTCCATGGTTCCTCTGCTCAGGTGTAAGCTTCCTATAAGAAAACCTTTTCTGTCTGTGGTTTTGCCTAGACCAGCATCTAAAACAATTGTCAGCACACTGCCTCTGTGGTTCAATTACTATTTGGTAGACGAATGAATCCCCGTAGCCAGCTCCTCTCTCAGTAACCTGAATAAAGACACAGTGTGACCTCTGATAAATGATAGGTACTGGCCCTGTGGGATAGCTGGGGGTGGAGCCAGCGGCCATGTGCAGTCATATGGACTCAGAGGAAGCTGGCCACACTTAAGGGAGATGCCAAGAGGATTCCCCGAGAGAAAAACAGTTTTATTTCCTGGGGGCTTCTCTCCTTCAGACCTTGGGGGCCCTAACCACGAACTTGTCTCAGTGTCTGTTTAAAAAACACTCAATTGTCGTCTCCAGTGTGGGCCAGAAGTCCAGGTGGCCTTGACCATGCTTTTCTGCTTCCGGTTTCATGAGCGTCTGGAGAGGAGCCTTCTGCTTAGCTTGTTGGAGGTGTCAGCTCAGTTCAGTCCCTCAGAGTCTTAGGAACAGGGTCCCCATGTGTTTGCTGGTGTTGGCCAGCTTCTCTTCTCACCCGTCACAGGTCGCTCCTACCCCCTGAGCAGCAGCAACAGTTTTCTGCTCTGCATGGAGTCTCCCAACTTCCTTCACTGCCTGCGGGGCAAACTGCTTGGTGATTAGGTCGGGCTTACCTAGATAATCTCCTTTGAGTAACTCAAAATCAAAACTAATTACATCTGTGAAATCTCCTTTCCCAGTAACCTACCACCGACAGGCCACAGGAGCCTAGTCTGGTCACAGCCCTGGGATTAGGGCAGGAAATTGTAAGGGGCCATTTTCAGATTCTGCCTACCACAGTATTTTTTTTTTTTTAAATCTGCTTTAATTACCGGACTTGGGGAAGGGAGTTCTGTTGCTTATGACCAAATAGTAATGAGTATAAGGCTCAGAGGCCTCCGCCTTGGGGGGGGGGGTGGATTCTAAACTTTGCCTTCCTGACCTCTCCTGAAATACCATTCTTTAGTTTCCGTCTACAAAAGAGTTGAGCATGTAGAGATCTGGCCGATAAGACCATCTGCCAGGCTTCACGTGCCAAAAATAATGAACATGGCCCCTTGCCTCTAAACTCTCTTGCAGAAAACTTAACAAGCAAACAAAACCCATGTTTCTGGGCTATGGCTGTAGGGTTGTAGAGTAATTGTCTAGCACACATGCAATCTGGCACAACAGAACAGGCAGCAATTCCAGCATGTAGGAGGTGGAGGCAGGAGAATCACAAATTCAAGATCATCCTCAGCTAAAGTCCTGTCTTGAAAAGAAAGAAATTCCTTAAGGATCACCACCCAAGTGGGGTCATGGGTGGTCCTGAGTCTTATCCCGTGATTTAATGAAGGGGCCAAGAGCTATCTGGCAAAGCTACATAGAAAACAAGGGGTTATAAGCGGTCAGAGGCCTCTAGGTACTGCTCAGAAGGAGTGACATTGGTTAATCAATGCTGTGAGGCTGAAAAGCTATTACATGTAAGTATGTATTTGTCCTGAGCGTAAGATCAGGAAAGGAGTCTACTGAGTTAAAAAATGTAAAAGAAAAATACAAGCTAGAGTACTCTGTGTTTCCTGCAGACAGAGGTCAGAGAGATTTCAGAAGTGTTTCATGACTCAGAGAGGTCACGGACCAAATCTTCTGAGCAAGGCAGCATGGTGCAGAAATGGCAGGTCTGTGCTTTTTGCCTCCTGCTGCTTGCCATCCACTCTTTCTGCCCGCAGTATTCTGGGAAATCAGAGATGTGGAACTGCTAAACAATATACTGCCTAGCTTCAAAACACGTATGATCGTAGCAGAGAGTCAAAAAATGGCGTCTGATAAGTTGGAGAGGAGCAGAGAAAGTTGCCTCAGGAAGAAAGGTCCTGGCAGGTTCAAAGATTTTAATGTTACCAAATCAGAGAGACTTCCCTGCTGCCGCCACCTCCAGCCCTGCTAGTGTGTATAGAGCTGAGATGCGTGAGGAGCCCTAGGCAGTGGTGGGCCTGGTACATTAGAACCAGATTTTAAAATAGTTGTTTTTAATTTATGTATTTTGTGTGTATATGTGTTCATGTGTGTAGGTGTACATGCGTGTGTATGTATGGATACACTTTACACTTGTGGAGTTCAGAGGATAATTGCAGTGGTCATTACCAGAAGCAGTCTGCTTTGGATTTTCCTTGAAATAGGGGCCTGCATCTCACCAAGTAGCCAGCAAGTCTCGAGAATCCACCTACCTCTGCCTCCCCAGCACTGAGGCTACAAGCACATGCTATCCCACTGGCTCTTTTCTGTGTGTCTGCGAATCAAACTCAGGTCTTAGTGCCAGCGAGCACTTTACCAGCCGTCCCATGAACCTTGGCGTCCATCCAGCAGAGATTGTAATAGCTAGTTATCGAGGTGGATACAGATTCAAGATTGTCGTCAGGCCTCGGGGATCATCTGCACACACACGTGACGTGTGTGCATGCATGTACGTACACCTATCCATACACACAAAGAAAGCCAACACTGCACAGACATGTACAGCTCGGTGTAGACTCACAGCAGCACAGGCCGGAAGGGGAGCTTTGAGTGGCTACAGACGAAGCATCCCAAGAAAGCAGAGGGCACATTCAAGTTTATAAACAGTGGGAAAGAGTCTGTGCCTGAAGCTTTGGGAGATAGGAAGCAGAAGACACGCATTGGCCCTGGGTGAGAGAAAGGCACCTTTCCCATAGGGCATAGTAGCTACATGGAGGTATTTAGTGGACTCAGTGGCTCCTCAAAAACAGCCCTCCTCAACTCTCTCCTGACTTGGGTGACCCTTCCCCCTGCAGATATAATAGCCAAAGATAGACAACTGAACTTTCATATTTTGACTTTTTAAAAATTATGTTTTCTGTCTGGAGAGATGGAACAGGAGTTACGAGTGCTGTCAGCTCTTTCAGACTGTCCAGGTTTGACCCCCAGCACCCACATGCTAGCTAACAACCATCTCTAACTCTAGTTCAAGGGGGTGTGGTGCCCTCTTCTGGCCTCTACAGGCATTGAATGCATGTGATACACAGACATACTTGTAGGCAAAGCACCCCCACACATAAAATTTTTAAAAATCTTCGAAATACCTTTTAATTGACATGGGAAGGCTGTACTTACCATGCCCACTATGGCAGTCATGTAAAAGTTAGAGGGCAGCTTGTGAGAGTCAGTCCTCTCCTTCCACGCCTGTCCCAGGGATTAAATGCAGTTCGCCAGGCTTGGCTACAATAGCTTTTGCCTGTAGAACCATCTCAGCACAGGTGCAGATGGAAGAATCAAAGACAGACAGCTGGACTTTTGGCTCTTGGTCAGTAGAGAATTGAGAATGTTAATGCGTATTTATATTTGACAACACATTTACAGAAGCTCACTCAACCCTAACCTGGGCGTTCGGCATTCAGAGATGCGGTCTACTCACAGAGAGGGTGCATAGCTGCTTGGGACAGCTCAGTCGGTGGAGAGACAAAGCACACCATAAGGACCCACAGGAAGTGGTACCCACTGAAGATGGGTTGGGGCGACTAGGAAAAGGCCATTCAGATGGTGGTGATGACTGATTTCTGGGCCTAGTGACAATCAGCCCATTGTGTGGCTATTGCCACATAGATGAACTCAGTCCTGGCCTGGGGAAGAGAAAGCAGCAGGGATGGGGTAAAGCCAGGACAGGAAATGCAAGCTATAAAGACAATGTGGGCATCTGGATTGCAGCATGGACCATTCTATCCAGAGCGTAGCATTTCTGCAGCCAGCAGGTTGAGCCCTGCAGAAAAGGGGCTGGCAGAATTAAGAAGCAGGCTGTGGTCTGGGGGCAGGTTCTGTTTCTAGAAGGAACTAGACTTTTAACTACTATGAGCCCAGGGCCAACTCAGTGATGGAATCTGAGGAATTCTGCCCCGTTGTCACATGTATGTCTCTCCTCTGAGGCAGGCTGGAGGGCACCTGTCAGTCAGGATCCCTGCTGGAGAAGTTAGGGCATCAGATTTTGGAGCTTGAGTAAAGTTTTAACGGAGGTCGGTTTCAAAAGAGTGAGCTGAACATGCTGTGTTTTGAGGGTGCTACCTGACAGGGCAAAAGTGGAAATGGCACCCAGTTCAAGGGACAGTTGTATGGGGAGGAGCCCCAACTATCAGGACCTGTGGCTTTTGGTGGCAGTGCCCTCTCTCCTCCCTCCCGGATGTTTTCAGACTCTTTCCCTTGATCCAGCTCTGCTGAGAGTGGAAAGCAGTGGCTCCCTTTGGTGCAGCCACTTCTGGGCAGAGAACAGGGACAAAAGATGGCTTGGAAGAGCAAATTGGGGCTTCTTAGCCAATCTGGGATCCTACCTTAGGGGGTCCTAGTAACACCCTGACCGTCTTAGTATGATTGGGCTCAGGCTATGGGTGAGGCTGGGCCTCAGACTAAAAATCTCTGTTACTTCATGTTCCTGGGAGCTAGGAAGAGCAGGGCCTCGCACTGTACCTTTAAAGTAACCGCTTGTTTCTTACATATGGGGTCCACATGTCTGCAATTTTCCAGTACAGTCTCGATTTCAAATATTCTGTCCCATTTTACCCATAAGAACATTGGCATTTGTCAGATCACATGTTCCAATTTTTGACTCAGAAAATATGGTCACTGTATCCCCTATACCACAACAAATGCCAGATGGCTTAAAGAGCTAATTTTTTTAATGGTACATTTATCCCAATTGTTGAGGAAAGACAATTTTCTGACTATTGAAGCAATTGAAGAAATTATCAGTGACAAGTTTGATGGGTTCAATTATATATTTTTGAGGGAAAAAAAAAACCCACCTTTTTTGGTATATGAAGAAAATCAACACAACAAAAGGGGGAAGGAGGAGCAATAGTCTGGGGAGTGGTTAAATGAGGCTTGACAACCAAAATCCTAATAGCCACATACTTTGGGAAGAATTTTTTTTTTTTAATCTGAAAGGACACAATTAAGTCTTCATTCTGGAAGCTAGGGAGGTGTTTCGGTCAATAAGATAACTGCCATGCAAGCACAGGGAGCTGAGCCTGGATCTCCATCGTCCATGTGCACAGCTGGGCATGATGCTGACCTCTGACCCCAGTGCTGGAGTAGAAAGGGAGCCGGTCAGGCCCCTGGATCCAATCCACTGTCCGTGTCACTGACTCAGTGAGTTCTAGGTTTAGTGGGAGACCCTGTCTCAGAAAATAAGGTGGAGAGCAATGGAAGAAGACAACCAATGTCGACCTCCGGCCTCCACACTCGTGTCCATATACTTACATGTATATACATGTCACACACACACACACACACACACACACACACACACACACTCTTTCACTGGACAAACGTTCAAATGGTGAGAGCAGACAGTTCACACATGTAAACTATAAACGATTCACATTAAGAGTTGGGAGTCGACATTATCAAAACTGAGTAAAAGCCATTAAGCCTAACCTGGGCAGAGCTTTGTGGAAACACCCACCCGGGCTTTGCAAAGGCTTATCTTCTAAGTTTTCCTCCTAGAGAGCAGTGTTACAAGGAGCAAAGAGATCACAAGATGGCCCTTTCTGACCCAACAATTCTACTTTTGGAAATAGAGTTGAGAAAATAATACTTGAGGCAGACAGGGAAGTTGGTTGCCTTAATTGCATCTACACTGACACAGCCCAAATGACCAACAAAATGCCCAGTGCCTCAAGTGTATGTAAGAGGCCAGGGAAAGTGGATGTTTTATTATTATTAAATAGCAAATGAACTTGCTTTGTAAACGCGTGGAAAGATTGTTTTTAAATGTTAAGTAACAAAAACACCATGAGAGTATCACAGTTGGATTGCGACCGTGGAAGCTAGTCTGGTCCAGCGATAAGGATCGGGTAGGAAGCTAAACCTTGTCATCTTTTCATTTCCTGTGATGAAGTGTATCCTGTCTGTTCTCGCCCACTGTCTCTTTATTGTTGGTCTTGGGCAAGTTTTCCAAACGGAGAAAAATAAGAACACAGTTATGACCCCAGAGCTCTGGACAGTAGGTCTCAGGAGTGAGTGCGGGTTGCTTCTCTACACAGACCTCTCTGGTAAGGACAGCTGACCCCGGCATGGTTTTGTATGTACTGTCTTTCCTAAGTGTCAGCCACGAATGCTGAAGCGCCTTGGCGTGAGAGGTGATGAGGATCGTTCTACATCTCTTGGGAGCCCTGTAGCTTAACTGTTTACACTTGGCTACTAAAGTGCTTCAGCTCTGACCAACCTCACAACCCTCCCACTGGGGCGGAAGTCAATACGATCTATACTACAGAGCGGCGTTGCGGTGTTTTTAAAACCTCAAATACTAATCTGCTAAAGCAAAAGTGGAAATGGATGGTGACCATTTATGATGCAAATGTGAACTTTAAAAAAGCCTAACCTTCGGCCTTTTTTGGTGGTGATGGTGGTTATATGCATGCATACATACATACATATATATATATATATATATATATATATTTTTTTTTTTTTTTTTTTTTTGAGGCAAGGTCTCATGTGTTCCAGATTAGACCACTTTGAGGCTGAAAATGGCCTTGAATTTCTGATCCTCCTGCCTCTACCTCCTGAATGCTGGGATGACAGGCACCACCATGCTGATAATGAGCCACGTAGGTGCTAGAAACCAACCAAACCCAGGTACTCTGCGAGAGCAACAGGTGCTCTCAAGCACTGAGCCTTTCCATTTTCTCCCTTTTAGAAAATAACTTTCGGCATCCATTTATTTTTCTGTGTATTATGTGCACGGGCGCCAGGATGCCGAGGCTGCTTTTGGAGATCAGAGAGCAGCGTGCAGAGGTTGGCCCTCTCGCTCTGCCAAGTAAGTTCTGAGGATGGAACTCAGGTGTCAGGCTTGGCAGCAAGTGCCTGTCCCCACTTAGGTGCCCACTGAGCCATCCTGCCTCCTCCCCTCGCCTCCCCTCCCTTGCTATGTAAATCAGTGTGAACTGACATTTGGCCACACAGCTTTATCAGAACTGATGCAGGGGAGAACAAGCGTAACAAGGGGAAGAAAAGGTGCCCCGTGGATTTCAACAACTCTAATTGGGGTTTAGTCATGATGTTTAACTTGTTTTGAGATCTTAAATCTCAATAAATAGATTTTTGTGTTTATCGGAAAAGGTCATCTATTATCGCTGGCCAGGAAGCGCTGCAGAAGGACCTCTCTTGTGGGCTGCCTCGTGGACAGCTCGGTCAGCTTACTCACATTCGCTCTTAGTCCACAGACTCTAGGTCTCCTTATCCTTTCTTCCTCTTCAAGCATGCCTGAAGCCACATCAGTTGTTCTCTCTAGGGATCATTTGTGTGTCCCTTGGCAGGGGACATTAGCCATTGTCTAGGGACATCTTTTGTCTTCATGCCGGAGAGAGCAAGAGGATGTTAATGGCATCAGGTCAGAGAGGCCAGGGATGCTATTAAAATCCCTCAGTATACAAGGCAGCCCCCTGCAGCAAAGGACCATCCTGGGCAGTGGTCAGTCATGCCTGTACTGAGCTTGCAGCTAGACTGCAAGGGTATCAGGTGCCAACAGGGTGCCTTAGCAGCAAGGTTCCTCTCCAGGTATTTTGCAAATAATTAGCATTATCAGCTAATATGCCAACATTTCTACATGTCCACTTGCTCATTGGGGGTCACTGTTACCTTATATTACTAAAACCAAATAGTTTAGGGACCCAAGAAAGCCAAAATAAAGTAACTTGCCCTAGGCCACACAAACCAGTAGCTGGTGAGAACATTTCTCATAATAAGAATGGTGCAAGAGCAGAGTTTGTATTATCTTTTAAATTGTGCATGTATGTGTGTGCATGTTTGTGTGTGTAAGGCTGTGGCATCAGTGTGGGAAGGCCAGGGGTCAATGCAGGTGTCACCCTCAGTCTCTCTCCACTTTATTTATTTATTTTTTTTTTATATTTTATTTGTAATTACCTGCATCCGTATGTGTCTGTATGTGGGTATATACAAACAAATGCAGTTGCCCTCAGAGGCCAGAGCCATCAGATAACCCTGGAACTAGAGTTAGGGTGGTTGTAACCCTCCTGATGTGGGTGCTGGGAATCAAACTCGGGTGCCCTGTGAGAGGAGTATGCATCGTTAACCGCTGACACATCTCCCCAGTCCCTCCGCCCTGACAATCTCTCCCTGAGCTCAAGCTCATTGGTAAGTTTGGATGATGGGCAGCGGATCTGCCTCTCCTCATTGGGTTACAGATGTGTGCCACTGTGCCTGGCTTGAGTGTGGGGGTGGTGTGGGGACCTGAATTCAGATCCTCCTCAAGAGGCAAGCAGTGTACCAGCTTCGTCAGCCCTCAGCCCTTTCAATTTTGTTCATTCAAGAGCTTTGGACATGGTCGTTTCTTTTGTCTTTGCTGGGACCTCGTGGGATAGATGCATTCTACTATCCATCAAGATGCACAGAGGCTAGGACTCGGTGAAACTTGGCTTATGAACCGGTACCCTTTAAGATCATGGCCAGTCGCCCCCACTGCACTGTAATGCCAGAAGGCAGAAGCCTTGCTGCTTTCCTACGCTGGTAGCAAATCCCCACTCACCCTCAGTTCCACAACAGTGTACACCTGTGATGGAGAGAGAAGAGAAGGAAATGCCTGGGTACTTAGATGGACATCCTTAGATGGGCTGGTGGCAGCCTGGCAGTGGCTTCACCAATGTGTCATATTTCCGTTGCGTGGGTGTTTTCCTGTGATTCCTTGAATCCCATGCATGGGCCTTCAAAGCTGCCCATGAGAGAACTGTCCTAGCCACCCTCCAACCTGGTTTGGGCCTGCTTAAATGTTTGAATCTTCCCTTGAACTTTTATCAGAACAAGCGAGAAGGATTTTGAATGGTTTTAACGCATGGTAAGTCCCTAGATTTCCAGACAGGTTTGACTCTCTACAACCTGCTCTCATAGGGAGGCGGATGTCCATGTCCTGCTTAATGAAATCTGATGCCACACAAGACTAGATAGATCCCTCTTTTCCCTGTCTGATCTCTGGATATTTTCAGAACCTAGATAATTTTATCCTATTTACATCAAACACGTAGGTAATGCTAGACTTTGATATCTGTATTATTTCTGGGGAAGTCTAATAAGATTATGAATGACAGTAATTGATATTACATGCTTTAATCAAATTTCCTTTGCTGTGAATCGGAACCTTTTAGCTGAGTCCTACAGTACAATCTCTAGGTTTGTCTTTTCCATATGCTAACATGTTAGGCAGTAGTGATGATATAAACTCAGTTTTGGAGCTTCACCATCCTGTAGATCAAGTGGGATCATATATGTAAGGGGCACAGCTCAAAGCTAGTCACACAATCTTTTAATTAGAGACCATTAGGTGAATTTGCATCAATAGGGTCTTTTAGCTACTGTTTAGTTTGAAGGATAGTAGACTTCTTATGATATTTTGATCATGGATTCGGCAGGTATGAAAAATGCCATCTGTCAGCTGATCATGAGTGGCATAGACACTATATCATGAGTTCTCTTTCTAAGGCTTCTAGAAGGTCAGTGGAGATTGGGAGTCCTATCTTGTTCCAAAAGGGAGAAATTACCACCAAGGATAGCCCCATGTCACCCCCATCTTCTTCCACCCCAGCTCAACAAAACAAAACCCTCATCCATCGGCTTCTACAACAAACCTGCCAGAGAGGAGGATCCTGAGTATCAGGTCCTTCGGACCTAACCTTCTTCTTTATATAGGCGGGAAAAGTACCTAGACCTCAGAAGATACACTCTCTGTGGCACAGCCTTCCAGAACAGTCCACACCTCGACCTTCAGATTCAGATGCTACAAAAAAGGAGAGTCCTCTACCAGGTTCAGGGGACAGCTCCTTCTGTCCAGAGGCTATTCTTAGCTCTCACTAGCAAGACCATTTTTGTCCCCTTGCTCAGTGTGTCCCATGCCTAGGGCAGGGGGGCATTTGTAGGGCCCCAAAGAATAGACCTTAGTGGTGCTATCTCTGCTGCACCCTGCCTCTGTGGCCCAACCATCTTGGGAACAAGTCCTGAATCCCCGAAGGGATATGCCATCAGAGCTCAGGTGAACTGGTCACTGCCTCATCTGCAAATGGAGCTGATGAGTGATCCCAGGCTTGCCTCTCCTGGCCAGGCTCTGCATCAAACCAAGCAGGCAGCAAACTCCATGAACCAGAGTGACAAATATTTAAAGTCAAGAGGGTATTCTTTTCCTTAACACAAATCTGAACTTACAAATGTGTCTATGGGCATTCTGTCATCTTCATTGTCCCATCCATAAGCTTTTTCTCTTCATAGGACAGCACCTACATAACTACTGAAAGAAAACTTCGGGGTGCCACATGCATGTCCAGGGCTGGCTGGGGTCACCCAGATGTACTCACACTTGCTTCTGCCTACACTCACTACTTCTAGTTTGTAAGGAGCTAAGAGCCTTTTAGAAGAGCCTTTTTGAAGTGGCTCCCAGCATTGACCCTTGGAAAAGGGCAACAAGCCTTCTACTGGTGCCTGCTGTGTCTCTGTCCATCACTTGAGATATACACCCCAACAGAGCAGAAACAAACAGGCAGCCCACATCCCCGTTGCCAAGAGGCAGGAGACAGGATCCTGCTTGCTCTTCAGCAGATCCACAAGTCTCAAGTGGCATCATATTAAATTATATAGGCAGCCACTTGTGCTCAGCCGGTGCTGTGCTCTGAGTCGTTCCAGGCAAGCAGCAGCCTCCTCAGGAAACGCTGGGAAGGATCCTCTCCATAGCTCTGCAGACCTCCACACATCTGAAGACTGCCCTGAAAGCAGACGCAGGAGACCCCACAGAGAGAGGGCAGCTGGACAGAAGAGACGATGACTGTGACTGCATTATTAGACCATGGGCTGCGGGGCACTTTGCCCTAAAGGTAGGACCAAACCTGGATAGAGTTGAACATGCCAAGGTGGGGGTAGATCTGGCAGGCATGCCTTGGCCAGCTCCTAGGATTTGGGTTTCTGAGATGAGGACCACTCCCTCTCACTCTTGAAGGCATGTATGTCCACAGGGCTCTGTCTGAGATGGTTAAACTGGCTGTTAGAGATAATGTGGAGGCATAGCAAAGGAGACAGACAGATGAGTAAGGGGTGCAGGACTTAGGCAAGGGACTGATACCTAATTGGACACTTAGCTGTCCTCTGTTCCAAAAATAAGCGTGGACTTTTGCACCGCACAGAGAAATGTATGCCCTCTGTGAGCTGTCTCCTGCTAACCGCTTTTCCCAGGCTCTGACGGCCAGCTCTCCTCCACAGCTGGGGCAGAGAAGGCGTCTTGATTGTTTCTGGTGGCAGGAGCATGAAGAACACAAGGATCTCACTCGTAAGAGCGTGACAGCCACTTCTCCCACCTGGCATGGGATGGCTCAATCCTATCAGGTGCCGATGCGGTTTTGATTGGTGGGTGGGCAGAGCTGCTGGCAAGATTTTCCACTCAGCTTCCATCTCTGGATAAAACAGGGCTTGAAAATTTACATTGGGGTCTATGACTGGACTGAAATGCCTCCTAGGACATTTGACAAGCTGTATCTGTTTGAGCTTCCTGATCCGAGCTCTAGAAGACCACAGTTAATGAAAACCCAATGGGTCCTCCTGGCCCCCTTAAAGATGTGGAGGAGCCTCCTGGTTCTCTGGAGGGTCTTTCCAATAAGCCATTTATGCTGGAAGTCCCAACCAGTGGGGGATGGAAGGTGTAGAGTCCACAGCTAAGTTCCAGAGGTCCCTAAGCAGGCTAAGTATCACCCTGGGTTTGGGATGGCCCTGGGCCAGACACAAAGGGAAGGTGGTGAAGGGAGACATAACTACTGATAGCTGGCACCTTGCTGTTGTTTCCCGCAGTGTAGATCCTTAAAGACCAGTGAGGAGGAGTATTTCCTAAGCACTTGCCAGTTATCTGTAATTTCTTTCTTCATAGAAATTGCACTTGGGATGATGAGATGGGCTGGCTGGTAAAGGGGCTTGCACTCAAGCTTGATGACCCGAGATTAACCCCTGGAACCTCGTGATGGAAGGAGAGAACCAACTCCTACAAGTTGTTCTCTAACATATATGCGCGCGCGCGCACACACACACACACACACACACAGGGTAAATAAATCCAGAAACCTTAAGGTAATTAAGCTTTTAAATTGCCTTTGATGTATTTCTTAGCTTCTCTTAAGGACATTGATGGGCATTTATTATACATGTGGGAAGTCATTTTATGTGAAGATTACCATTGCTGCTCGCTACATTTGTTGGTTTTCTTTTCAGTTATGTGTGTGCATGTGTGGGCGCACAGCATATTCACAGACAACTGGCTGTCTTCTCTAATTGCACGCCAACTCACTAGTGAGGCAGCGTCTCTCACCTAAACCCAGAGCTCACCAGTTTGTCTAGTGTAGCAAGATTGCTTGCTCCAGGAAGCCCCTGTCTCTGCCTTTCATGCACTAGGATTATGGGTGAGCCACAGTGCCCAGCTGGCCCTTACAGGAGCCCTGGGGATCCCAACCCCAGACCCCATGCTGAGCCTGGCTTTATCTTAGGTGTGGCAAATGGCTTGTTCTCATCTGCCACCTTCTTTCTTTCTCTCTCTCTCTCTTTCTTTCTTTCTCTCTCTCTCTTTCTTTCTTTCTTTCTTTCTTTCTTTCTTTCTTTCTTTCTTTCTCTCTTTCTTTTTACAAGATAGGGTTTCTCTGTGTCTGGCTGTCTTGGAACTTACTCTGTAGACCAGGCTGGCCTGGATCTCAGAGATCCGCCTGCCTCTGCTTCCCCAGTGCTAGGATTAAAGGAGTGCACCACCACTGCCCAGCTGCCTCCTTATTTTTTTTAAAACAAGCTTTTGGCTTACTTCTGCTCATCATTCAAAAGTACCCTACCCTACCTGACACCAAAAAAACCCTACCCAGTAAGATGGTGCATGGATATAATCCTCACACTGGGAAACCTGAGGTGGAAGAATGGCAGCCACTCTGAGACTGGCCTTAATTACATGGTAAGACTTTTTGTCTCAAAAACACAAAGCTTTTTTTTTTTTTTATTTTCATTTTGGAATTATAAAAAAACAAAAACAACTGACAATGTAAACACAAAAGTAGAAAGAATATTGTGATCCCCAAATAAATCTTAGTCAAGTCACCAGTGATCAAAGTTGATCTTTGTTTTGTTTTGTTTTGTTTTGTTTTGTTTTGTTTTGTTTTGTTTTTCAAAACTGGGATTCTCTGTATGGCCTTGGCTGTCTTGGAGCTAACTCTGTAGACCAGGCTGGCCTCGAACTCACACAGATCCTCCTGCCTCTGTCTCCTGTGTGCAGGGATTAAAGGTATATGCCACCACTGCCCAGACAATCTTGATCTTGGTTCTTCTTGTCTGATCTCCCATCTCCACTGGAAAGTTAGTTTGGATTAAATCCCAGATATATAATAAAATGCACAAGATGTTTTCATATATAGATCTTATGTATAAAGACAAGATTTTGCCATTTATTTAGGTATAGTTTTTGAATGTTTAAAGTTTATATTTCAGGGTACCAAAAAAATGAATTTCATTATAGAAGGATTTTTTAATTTTAAAAAAATTATATAAGGAAAAAAAAATCAATTCCGTAACATTTTCAGCTTTTCATTTTCCAAAAATTTTGATCATTTAGTAATTACTTTTACAGCATGCTAAAACCGATATTTAAGACAACACAGAAAACCCGTGTTGGAACTAGTGACTCCTGCCTGTGTTCTTTTGAGTCTTTGCAATGTTTTTTTCTGGAGAAACCTGTAGAGTTTTAACAGTCTGGTCCCTGCTGATTGAATGGTGGTGGTGTGGCCGAACCTATTCCTCTGGCCCTGCATTTCCCAAAGCTTGCTGGGCAGGGGGAGGTTGAGCATAGCTTGTCTGCTGAGGGAGGGTGGGGGGTAAGCATTCCTCCTCACTGCCTCTCTTGGTGTGATGTGGGGAGCCACTGGTGGTTAGTATTTAGATAACTGATCTGTTGGGGGAGCTGAACCACCCATCATTAGCTGAAATGGTTTATAAATTTACCCAGAACTGGAAGGAAAGGCCCCAGCGTTGTGCTTCTTTTGAGATGGGGCCTCTCACCGAGACCTGGGACTCACTGGCACATGGGGCTGGCAGGCCAGGGAGCCCCAGAAATCCTCTTATCTCCACCTTACACTGGGATGGCAGAGCTAGCCACGCCTGGAGTTTTCGAGGGGTGCTGGGGATGGAACTCAGGTCCCCCTGCTTCTGCAGCAGGCACTTGCCCCAGTAAGCCACCTCCCTGGCTCCCCAGGATCTTTACTGTTAATTATTAATAATAACCCATTATTAACCCATGGATTTACATGCAGCTGAATGTTTCAGTCCGTGCCGATCTCTGCCTCTGTTGGTTGTTGGGTTATTAATATTTACTGTAGATGTATCTTTTAGTTAAGCAGCAGTTAGTCCTAAAACAGCTATATACCCAATCACCACACAGAGACTGGGATTTATTTAATTAACCTAGAACACAATGCTGGGCAATAGTTTCTCCACCCTAAACCTCCAAGCCCGCAGAGTTTCCTACCATTCAGATTTCACCCATTATACTTGCTTTTAGTCATATCTTAGGTTCAGTCCATCTCTCCACTTGGTTCCAAGACCTCCCCTGCCCATTCTCTGCTCCTCCCTCCTCTTCCTCTCTCTCCCCTCCCAACCAGGATGTCCCACCCTATCCTCTCCATTGCTCAGCATTGGGGCTGGTTGTTTAATTGGCAATATAGAGAACAAATGGTCGAATGTTTACACAAACTTGAGACAGGTGATGCTTAAATAAGCATCACAATGCAATGTATTGATTGAAACCAGATAGTGGGGGAGATAAATCAGCATTTGAATGAACAAGGGTAGTTTCCACAAGAATATTATACCAACAGTTGGTGTTTAATTTTTCGGCCTTTGGCCAGACGAAACCTGACTGCTCCTTCTGTAGCTGGGAGAAGCCCACAGCTGGTGGGCTTCCAGAAGTCAAATAGCCCAGGCTCATTCAGCCCATGTCTCCTCTGTTCTGAAGATGTTCTTGAAGATGTTCCGACCTAGAGTCAGCCCCTTCTCTCAACAGCATTGACCTGGAGACATCACAGCCCAGGTGCTATGGCTATGGGATATCATTTTCCTCCACTTCCAAAAATGCAGCCAAACCACTGCCACAACTAGTGGCAGGACCAGCTCCCATGACGGCCACCTCAGTCGTCTCTTCTCTGCCTTCACCATGCTGCCTCCTCCCTGAGTAGCCTTCCTCTAGACTGCATCACAGCCGCCATACGACCCCGTACTCCATGTCCGGGTTCTCCGTCGTGCCTCTTGCCCCAGAGTATCTGTCTGCCTTGTGCAGCCTTGGGTGAGCCCGATCCGTTCATCATCCTGTCACAGTCCACCCAAGACAAGGGGCAAGGTCGTTTCTTAAAGTCTCCTTGCACTTGGTTTTAGAGCCCGGAAGCTCTCCCAGTCATTTTTAGCCCGTTAGATCATCTCTGGCAAACACCTCCACCCCACCCCCCGTCTCTCCCACTGGTCACCCATTACTAGGCACACACTGAGGAGAGGTGGTGAAAGGGCAAATGAGGAGTTACTGAGTGCCCAGGAAGGCAAGTTCTTCTGGGCTGGGCATTTTACATGCATAATGTCATCGCAGCTCATTTCTAACCTGAGCTAAGCAGTGTGGTTCTCTTTTTAGGAAGGGAGAAAGTCAGGAGGCAGTACTAGGATTCTTCGGGGTCTGCCTGCCTCCAAAGCCCAACTAACTCGGTCTACCTTATCGTGGTAGCCTGTGTCCTAGACTATACTTCCGCATGGCTGGATTCTCTGTGGAGGCTCCTCTCTCTCTCCTCTCTCTCTCTCTCTCTCTCTCTCTCTCTGTGTGTGTGTGTGTGTGTGTGTTTGCGCGCGCGCGCGCAAATGCATGTGAGTGTAGAGGCTGGAGATCAAACTCAGGTCCTCATCCTTGTGTGGCTATAAATTTACCAATAGAGCCGTGCCCCTAGCCTCTGGAGAACCTTTTCAGAGTCACCCTACAAACTTGTGAAATGGGTTTTTTGTTTTGTTTTTGTTTGTTTTTGTTTTTTTCTTATCAAAGGGCTGGACATTGTTTTCAGGGTTAAGCCTACATATTGCATGTTCTGACTTGTGTGACCTTGACTTCACTCTGATGACACCCACAGTTGGACCAGCCTCTGGCCTGTCCTCATCTCATCCCCCCAACCCCTGCTAAATTCCCGAAGCCACTGGGGTGCCTCTGCCTTTGAGATGTTCTCTCTAATTTCCACCTCCATATGAGCGAGGGCAGTTTTCTCTTTATTCTCTTCACTCCAGAACCCAGCATGTGGTTATGTGAATTGCTGGGGGGGGGGGGGGGGTGAGTGTGTGTGCTATGACAAAGGCATCTTAAGGAAGCAAGACTGTACTTTGACTCACAACTGGAGCTCCAGCCCTTCTGTAGGGAAGGCAGAGTGTCATGGGATCATGAGGCAGCTGGTCACAGTCCAGCCAGCCAGAAAGCATGAAAGAAGGCTGACTCTCACCTTAGTTTCTCCTCTCTGTTCGTTCTGGTGCCCCGATCCATGAGGTTGTGCCTCCACGTTAGTTAAGGGTGGGCCGTCTTTCTGGAAATATCCTCACAGACACAACCAGAGGTGTGCTCATATGGTGATGATAAATCTAGTCAAGTGGACAGAGAAGACTGATCATCACTGTGGCCCAGGAACATTGCTCACCACAATTGCCGAGTATGTGTTTAAGACACGCGATGCAAGGTGCCTGCTATCCCACACTTGCTCACACAGGCCCAACGTGAGTTCCTTTGAAATGGTCTTTGTAATGTAATATCCCGTGGCCGTTGTTGCTCTGAACTCCTGTTGTATGTGCTCATTTCTGTCTCTAAGTTCAATCACGCCCTGTGTTTGGAAGATGCTCCTGGAATGATGTTCCCAGTGCATTGCCTTGCATAGAGTTGAGACCCAATAATTATCCGTTGAATTGAATCAAATGGAAGGTTGTACGGAAGGCAGGCTCAGGGGAGGTGCGGGGCCCGCAATCAGCACAGCGGCAGACAGTTAGAGCAGCTCGACTCCCTACAATTTCTTTTAATAGATTTTTCTGTACAGATTTGTTGTCAACATGGGCTGTTAGTTTCAAAAAATGATAAATAACCAGGGAGCTGTGATGGCTCTGGTGGTACAGAGACTGGCAGCCTGTGCCATTTTTGGTGCCATGCTCCATGAATTTCCAGGTCTGGGCAGGACCTTATCTAGCACCGAGGAGGTCTAAGATGATAAGCACAATTGCCTCACACCAAATTTCCTGAACTTCCGTGTTCTGGACAGGCACGTATCACCACCTCTGCTCCTTCGGGGATGCCCTGATCCTTCATCCTTCACCATCCCTTCTGGAAGCCAGTATCTTTGAGGGCTGGCTGCCGGTATAAAACATTGAGCCGTCTGCTTGGCTGCGGGTCTCTGCTGGAAGAGGAGAGCGGCCCTGCGGCCACACTGCCATCCTGCTCACTCATTTAATAAATGCGTGGTAAACACCCATTGTGTGGCTGATGCTGGCAAACGCCGGTGGCCAGTCCTTGGGCCTTTTGGAATCCTGGGGGATACAGGTGTTCTTCAGATATGCACACAGGTGTGTGATTGCGCACTGTTGGGTGAGATGGACAGGAAACCAGACCTCTGGGCATGAAAAGACCTGATGCCACCTTTATTGTCCATTCCTCTTCCCCATCTGGTCTTTCCTGGACACCGTAGTGGTCTCATACCACTTGGAGCTCTTCCAGGTCAGGCCTTGGCACCCTAGAGCTGGGGTGTGCGTGGCTGTGAGCTTCCAGGCCAAGGGCTCATTCTCCCCTAGAGAAATGTGTATCATATCAGTACACAGCCAGTTGAGGATGGGAGAAAGGAATGAGCAGACTTCAGTGCCTCCTGCCCTAGTCTCATTTCTGCTCCTGTGATAAAACAAAACAAACAAACAAACACCTCACAAAAGCAACTTAGGGGAGAAAGGGCTTATTTTCTTTTCAGAATTGCAGGTTGTGGTCCATTGTTGTGGAGTAGTCAAGGCAGCAGAAGCTTGAAGCGGCTGATCATCACACCCACAGTCAAGAACAAAGAGAAATAAATGCACCCATGATAGCTCACTTGCTTGTGTTCAGCTAGATTTCTCCACTCTTACACAGTTCAAGGACCCCTGCCTAAGGAATGATGCTGCCCACAGTGTCCTCCCCCATCAATAACTCAAGACAGTCTCACACAGACATGCGCACAGGTAAGCTCAGTGTAGGCACTCTCTCAATGAGACTGTTTTCCGGATGAGTCTAGGTTGGGTCAGGTTGACAATTAAAGGTAACCATCACATACACCATTGCTCTTCCATCAGACCAAGGGTTCAACCCCTTCCTGTGGTTCTGTGGTTGTGATAATGGGCTGAACTAGCTCTGAACTTCAGCTCTGTTCCCCAGAGGATTATAAAGGGGAAACTAATATTTAGGAAGGACCCAGCATGGGGCCTGGCCTCCCTTCTCACCTGCAGAAGCTTCCTCAAGAAGCTGTAGGACTCTGATGAGAACAAGCTGCCTGTTTAGTTTGACTTGGCATCCTCTCAGCTTGGGTAAGGTCAGGATACCTTTAGAAGCTCCCATGTGGTCATGCCATGGAGCCAGAACTAAGAAATGGCACAGGCCTAGTGTCACAACACAAAGAGCAGGGTCCAGCCTCAGGTCTGAGTCAATTCCTTATTGCTCTGTCCTTGGAGAGAAAAAAAGAAAAAAAAAAGTGCCCTTCTCGGATTTCTTCCTGAAAATATACTTTTTATCTTGCACCAACTTCTTGAGGGGATTGTCTGGGGAGGTGAGAGTAATTGCGCCCTCCCATGGGTATAACAGAAGTCTGCTCCTCATACCTCACAACTACCCGAAGCTGCCTCTATGTTGGCTCACCTGGAGGAAGCAGCCCTCCACTTTTCTGGCCAGGTTCTAGCTCCTGGAGCCTAGTATGTACCGACAATGTGGAGACAGCTGAGTTAGGGAGCCTGGCTGATGGGAAGTCTCTGAGAAGTGCTTTCTCCAAGGTCCCCCAGACTCGCCCTTAATCCCAGCAGCTTTTGCAGAATTCATTTCCTGCTATCTGGTGAGCATATCCTGCCACATATGAGGAAGGAGATTATCACCTCTTTCGGTCCCTGCTCCATCCAGCACCTGTGCCCCAACCCCTTTCACATCAGGGTCTCGTGTAGCCCAGGCTGACCTCAAGCCCAGGAGGACAGTGTCTGAGCCTCGTGCTTCCACCTCCCGAGTGCTAGGATTACAGATGCGTGCCCCAGGCCTGACTTAGGCAGTGCTAGGGGTCAGACACGGGGTCTCAGGTGTGTTAGACAAGCATTGTGTCAACCGAGCTCACCCCTCACCTTTCATGGCTGACAAACCCCGCTGCTGCTCCACCAAATCTGGAGACTCCCTACACCCCAGCAGCTACAGAACAGCTAAGGAATACGTGTGTGAGTCCCAGGAAAGACTAAGAAATTATAACTTGTTCCCAGTGATTATCTCAAGCAGCAGGACTACCTAACTGGTGCTTTTTCTTTCTTTCTTTTTTAGCAAATTTAAACATATTTTAATTGGTTTTTGTTTGTTTGGGGAGGGGTGTACTTTTGTGCATGCCTGTGTGGAACTCAGAGGACAGCTTGCTGGAGTTGTTCTCTCCTTCCATCCTGTGGGTCCCGGGGACTGAACTCAGGTCATCGGGCTTGGCTGCAAGCACTTTTACTTGATTAGCTATTTCACCAGCCCTAGGTAAACTTCAAGGCCAGGGCAGTGGCATGGTTCTCAGTCTGAAGAGGCAACAGGCCATTGAATAGAAAAAAACAAAGCCTACTGACGACATGTTGGTCCCCTGCCCCCGCCCCATCCTGTGTAAATTGAACTCCCATGCCTTTTAAGACCTCCAGAAATATTTCCATTGGACTGCCTGGAGCCAACCAGTAGTTCTGCCCTCTCTCTCTAAGCTTGTCAGCCATTGGAGGGCAGCTATACCACATGCTGGGCAGAACAATAAAATGGTGCCCAGGGTCATTGCTTGGCTACCCTCCAGCTCTGCAGCAGCTATAAAGCTGACCAAATTAAAGACTGGTGGAAACTTTTAAGACTCAAGACTATGGAGCCTTCCATTTCTTCCCACCACAGTGCCAGACTTTCCCTCTGCTTTTTTTTTTTTTTTTTGAGGGGATGGGGGGGGAGGGACAGGTGTGTGTGTGTGTGTGGGTGTGTGTGTGTGTGTGTGTGTGTGTGGTGTGTCTTTCCTAGGACCTAATGTGAAACCTTTGTGACTAAAGAGCTGGATAAACTATAGGAGCTTGTAATCCGACTCTGGCACCGTGTTAAGGTCACAAAGGATTGGTTTCTGCCTCATCTATGAGAGTTGTGAAAACAAGTATCATTTCTTGTTGAAAGTAATAGAGCTTCCCTTGTTAGAGGGGCTAGGTGGGCAGGACCAGGGCTTTGCGTTTTCTTCTGGCAATCTCCCAAGGAGGGATGTGAACCCATATGTTGGAAGGAAAGGCATGGGAGAAAAGAATCTCCTGACCCATGGAAAAAGCCATTGTAGACAGTATGGTCTTTTCAGGGTTACCTGGGCCCTGATCCCCAGGAGACTGTTGAACAACTGCTTTACATGAAAAGAGGGACTAAATGTTTTGGTTAGAATTTGGGTGGGGAGTCTGTGCTAGATTACCCAGGGAGGCCTAGTGTTAACACAGGTACTTGAAAGTGGATGAAGGAGACAGGAAAACATGGGTCAGAGAGATACAACAGGAAAATCCAGCCCTCCTCTACGCTTTGGAGATGGCGTGAAGGAACCAAAAGACAAGGAAAGTGGGCAAAGAGGCAAGTGAGTACAGAGGCCCAAGGAAGCATGCAGCCCTGCTGAGGTCTCCACTTTAACCCAGTGAGACCCACAGTGGTCTTCTAACTGAGAGCTCAGGCTCTAAGCCACCATTAGTAGTTTGCTTTCGCTGCACCAAAAACTATTACAGAAACTCTGCACACACACAAAAAAGGCCATCGGGGCTAAAAAGATAAAATAAAACTTGGGTTGGGGGAGATGTGAGCAGACCACTGAGCCTTCAGTGAGAGATCTACCCATGAGTGCCATGCCTTTCCTAGAAAATGAAAATAGTCCCTTAAGCAAGGAGGAAGCCCTTTGTTTTCTGCTAAGCTTTTGTGTTGGTTGCTCTCCTCTCTCATTGTCATGACAAAATACCTAACTGCAGCAACTCGAGGAGTTATTTTGGCTCACAGTTCAAGAGGCTATCCATCTCGGCAGCAACCCATAGGTGTGTCTCCGTGGTGGTTTTAAATCCAGTGAAGTTGGACCATCACATCACAGCCCTAGACTGTGGGCTTTCTTCCTGGCTTCCTGGACTCTTGGACCATAATGTGTGCACTCCTTGTGGGGGACTCTGTGATGATCCTGGTGTGTTGTTCTCTGTACATGGGCATCTAGAAAACTCCTTTCAGGATGAGCAAGTCACCACCATGTTCTGGGGGAAGAGAGGAAACCTGTGCACTCCACACAATTATGGATTTCTTTCTTTCTGTCCTCATCCCATGAATGGCATACATTTGTCTACAACAGTAGTGGCTTAGCGTTTCTATTACTGTGATGAAACACCATGACCAAAGCAACTTGGAGAGGAAAGGGTTTATCTGTCTCACATTTCTATAACACTGTTCATCATGGAAGTCAGGATAGCAACTCAAACAGATCAGGAGCTGAAGGCAGGAGCTGATGCAGAGGCCATGGAGGGGTGCTGCTTACTGGCTTGCTCATCATGATTTCCTCAACCTGCTTTTTTATAAAACCTAGGACCACCAGCCCAGGGATGGCACCACCCATAATGCACTGAGCCTTCTCACATCAGTCACTAAGAAAATACTCTACAGCTGGATCTTGGGGAGATAGTTTCTCAACTGAGGTTCCCCCTTTTCAGATGACTCTAGCTTGTGTCAAGTTGACATAAGAGTAGCCAGGACAAGTGCTAAGTTTATATTAACTTTTTAAAATATTCTTTTGGCCTTGTTTTAGACTTACAGAAAAATTGCAGAGATGTACCGTTTCCTCATTTCCCACCCCCAGTACCCATACTTACTATCTTACATTATTAAATATTATGGTGGTTGGTTTGGGTTGTTTTAATACTTAATATTTTGCATTTATTTAGTGTGGCATGGAGGTGCATGCCTGTCATGGCACACGTATGGAGGTAAGAAGACAACCTCCAGGAGTCAGTTCTACTGTGTAGGTTCCTGTCGGCAAACTCCTTGACCTGCTTACCCATCTTGCTATCCCTGGTTGGCTTTTGAAAACAGGACCTCATGTATCCCTAACTGACTGCAAACTCTTTGTGAGGCAAAGGAGGGCCTTGAACTCCTGATCCTCTTGCCTGTACTTCCTGAGGCCTGGGATCACTGGTGTGGGCCACGCCCGTCCTTTCTTACGATCCCCTTGGCTGAGAGTCTTACAGACTTGGGGTTTGCTGATCTTGACAATTCTGAGGCAAACTGGCCAAGAGTTTGGGAGTTTTGTTGTTGCTGCTGTTTTATGTGTCTGAGTATTTTGCTAGTATGTATGTTTGTGCACAACATCCATGCCTTGTACCAGTGGGGGTCAGGAGAGGGTATCAGATGCACTAGAAGTGGAATTAGAGACAGCTGTGAGTCACCTTGTAAGTGCTGGTACTCAAGCTCAGGTCCTCTAGAAGAGTAGTCAGTGTTCTTAACCATTTTTCCAGCTCCTGGCCAAGTGTTTTTTAGGCTTTCCTTCCACTGGGATGTGACTGACATCTTTGACCTCATTCGGCTTTAGGATGTGGCGTTTGAGAAGAAAAGGCAAAGTAGTGTTTTTACCTATTTCTTAAATGGAGGGAAATTATTCCTAGAAACTCCTAGAAATATTTCCACCCAAAGCTCAGTGACAGGAGTTGTATTGCATGGCCCCTAATGCAGGGGTGGGGCAGGATCCCACCCAGAACACAGCAGGGACAGGTGAATCCTGCACTACAATGGAGACTCTTTCAAAAGAATAAACTGGAGGAAGCCTCCTCGGGTCCAACAGATAATAAAAACCAGAGCAGGATTCGAATCCAGGTCCTTCACATTCCCAAGGCTGTCTTTTGCTGGCCAGCTGGACCTCATTTCAGATGGCCTTTTCTAGAAAATAAAATGAGAAGAAACCTTTTTTCCTTGGGGTGAACTAAGGCAATCTCTGAGCCTTCCCAGCCTACCCTTCTGCTAGCCATTTACGCTTTTATTAAGTTATGACTAATGGCCGGTGTGCTGGAGGCTGCATCCTCAGGCCGAGTGCTTCAGAGCGTTCTAGAGTAAAACAACATCTTCAGATTCTGCACCGAGAAAATTCAATCTCGGCCCTTTGTCTTTCCCGAGCTCAGGGATTGGCAAGCACGCTGCTGCCCAGCCCTGCTCGGGTTGAATAGAAAGGAACCTTCCAAAGCAGGCGGGCTGTTTTGGGAAAGTGGCTGCTAATGGGGCCTCGTGGGGCAGGGGTAGGGAGGGGGCAGGCACAGGCCGAGCAGTTTGCATATTGGCTTTTACAAACAACTGGCTCTGAGTCAGCAGTTAATGGAACGGGAATGGGGTTCCTGCCCAATGGTTTCTTCCAAACACCCATTTCCAATTGTAAGCATATCTCTGCCTTTCTTCTGGGGCTTGTTATGTCTCTGTGAGTGAATTGAAGAGGCAGGCCAGAGGGCGGGGTTCTGACTGTAGCTGTGTTCATCTGAAAACATTCTGAACAATGCTCTACTTAGGGAGACCTCATTCAGACCCACCTTTAGAAGTCCTGGCTGGGAATATCATCTTTCTAGTCAGAAGAGATATTTAAAGACTGCTGTGTTTATACCCTGACTCAAGCTACATCTGGGACAGATGTGGGTTTGGGTTTTTGTTATTGTTTTTTGTTTGTTTGTTTGTTTTCCCTTCACAATATGCAGACTGGTCAAGAGTAGTTCCTCAACCCTATAATCTCAGCACCCAGAAAGCTGAGGCAGAAGGATTGCTGCAAGTCTGAGGCCAGGACATGCTACATAGTGAACCTGGGGGCAGCCTGGGCTACACTGTCTCAAGAGAACAAAACAAACACAAGCTGCAAATGCTATCTTGGAAATGCACATGCATGCACTCAGAGTCAGGCTAAAGTTCAGACTGAAATGTAAATGATTCCTGGCCCAACACACCCCGGACAACATGAAGGCCTCTTTTTAACTCCTTGGGCAAATTCTGCCTCTGCATCTAGCCTGTGCCCTGAAGAGTGATCTTTGCAGTCTGAGTTATTATTCAGTAAATGCTTGCCAGGTACAGAGAGTTTTAGAGTATCATTTTTAAGTGGTAGTAGTGGCTGGTTTTTCAATTACTTTCCTTAGGACCAGGAACTCATTTTCTCTTCCCAACAGACTAGGGAAGTTGGCAATATTATTTTCACTCCCATCCTGTAGATGAGGAAACTGAGGCACAGGAAACAAGTGGGTTTGTCCAAGGTCACAGAGCTAGTAAGCTGTAGAGCCTGAGTTTGAATCTAGGCAGTCTAGTTCCTAAACACTATGCTATCTGACCTCTTTGGGAATCTGATAATGAAGGAACAGAGAGCAAAATGTTCCCTGGCTAGAGTGAGGCTCTATTGGTAGACTGCTTTCTAGCATGCGCAAAGGTCTGGGTTCAGTCCCTGGTATTACATAACCAGGGGGCTGATGATGCATGCTTGTGATCCTAGCGCCAAGAGGCAGAGGCTACCATTTCAGAAGTTCAAGGTTATCTCTGGCTACCACTGTGTAACAAAACTTTTCCTGGGATATACAATATACACATCTGCTCACTCCAGATACAGAACCCAGGACAAACCAAAGTGCAGAGACCACCAACAAACAATTTGGTGAACCAACAGGAATATGGGTGAGGGTTACTTACAGGAACAGAAATGTCTCAAAGATGGCTATATCACCAAAGCCCACCCCAGCATGGTGACAGCTCACAAAGCTGGGAACCTGAAACACACCTCACAGTCTGCAGGCAGCTCAACAGGTTATAAAGAGTTCTTTCCAGATGCCTCGGTTGGTCTAGCCCTCTGCTAGTTTCTGTTCCTTCCAAGCAGCTGCTCTGCTCTCAGAGCCCCCCTCCTTTTTTTTTTTTTTCAAGCTCAGTTCTCCTCTGCCTGAGGAGGTGTGTTAGTCAGAGTTATACTGTTGTGAAGAGACACCATGATCATAGCAATTCTTATTTTAAAAAAGCATTTCACTGGGACTTGCTTACAGTTTCAGAGATTTAGTTCATTATTGTGGTGGGGAACATGGGGTCACACGGGCAAACATGATGCTGAAGAAGTAGAGTTCTATATCCATATCTGCAAGCAGCAGGAAGAGAGAGAAAGCCACTGGCCCTGGCTTGGGCTCTTGAATCTAAAGCCCACCCCCAGTGACATACTTCCTCCAACAAGACCACACCTAACCCAGCAAGGACATACCTCCTAATCCTTCTACGTAGTGCCATTCTCTGATGTCTAAGCATTCAAGTACATGAGCTTAGGAGGTGATTCTCATTCAAACCATCACAGGAGGAGTCTCAGAAACTAGTCAGTTTCAGGGACTTCCTGAAGCTATTTTGAAGTGTTTTATCTTCCTGTGTAAGCAGCTTCCTACAGGGTGGAATGTTTTGATCTCTGAGGAAACTGTTACACAACAGCTTCATAGTAACTCCAAGGTCAGCCTGAGCTACCCTAGACCTTGTCTCAAACAAAACAAACATCTTCACCTAGCTTGTGTTCTGATTTGGGGAATATTGGAAATGCAAACCTACGGTAATTTCTTCAAGTGGTGACAGTTCTGGTGCAGGGCAACAGAAAGCTGAGGAGAAGTCTTAAAAGCCACAGCCAGGAGTCTGGTGTGCAGTGAGAGATGGTAGGAGAGTTGAAGGCAGGAGGGTGGATGGATGGGCTCCTTTGCATTTCATAGAGTATTCTGGCTGCACAGTGGCAAGGAGGTGGGGACAAAGAAATTCAAGAGAAAGTAGTAGCTGGGTAGGAGGCCGTTCTGATGGGCAGATGGAGGAGAATGGTGGCCTGAGCCAGTATTGGGGGGTGGGGAGTATTGGTGAGGAGAGGTTGGATTGGGATTCCAGCCTCTGGCTTGGTGGTTGGGCCCTAGAGAACTTGTTTGATAAAAAGCATGAGGGAAAAGAGCCCAAGGGCATTCTCCAGATTTCAGCTTGAACCATTAAGTAAACAAGGGTGCTTTGAAAGAATATGTGTTTATTTCACATGACATTTTGATACAAAGCTATCATCTAAGTTCATGCTCAAGCATATGCAGCCAATTTACTAACACACATACATACACTTATATGCATACATATATACATTCATACATACATGTACATACACACATATACATACATACAGATATACATACATCTCATCATGTTTTAAGTATGTTTACAGTTCTATGCTGGGCCATATCCATAAGTATCTTGGGTCACATGTAGCCCATGAGCACCCCCGAGTAGCGGGTGGGACACACCTGGTGTATACAGTGGTGCCTCCTACTGAGGAGGAAAAGGATAGGGAGAGAGTGTTTGCTTCTGCACGGTTGTGGTGGGCATGAGGATGTTGAATCTCAAGTTCTGTCTTGGATATCTAACCCTGAGATCTCAGCAGACCCACATGTGGCAGAGTAAACAGAGGCCCACCAGTCAGGCCTGGCTGGGCACCCACGTGGACATCCTCAGTGTGTAAGCCAATGGGATTTCCTGAGAGCACATCAGACAAATGGATTTCCTGCGTGGAAAGTGTTGCATCATGGTGCCGTGGGGACCATAGACACCTTTGAGGCTTAAAATAGGTCTGGCACAGCTAAGGAAGCAAGTATTTCATTCGTTGACATTTGAGTAACTGTAGAATCCCACAGACGTAGGGAGGGACAAGCGGAAGAGTCAGAGGCCAGGAGCCTCAGCCTTCAGGAAGCCCAGCCTCATGTCCATGTTTAAGCATGGCTACTTCCACTGCCTGTCAGTGTTTGAAGTCACCTGTGTGTGTGTGTGTGTGTGTTTCTGCTATGTTTTATGGAGAATTATATAGAAGGGCAGTTGAATGAATTTGGAAACAGGAGCGGGGTGGCATCCTGAAGAATGTTCAAAGCCTGCTGCTCACATGGCTCATGGCTCAGTGCATAAGAGTACTCACTCCACAAGCATGAGGCTGTGAGTTCGAATCCCCAGTACCCACATAAAACATAAAAGCTGAGCATTACTTGTACCTGCCTGTAACCCCATAGCTGGGGGTGGAGACTTCAGGCTCACTGAAAGACCCTGTTTTCTCGGAATAAGGCAGAGAGCTGTAGAGGAAGACACCTGAAGTCCTCTTTTATGCCCTGTATGCAGGACATGCGCAAAAACATACACACATGTGCTACACTCATATAACATACATATATTACATACAAGAGTCCACTGGCCAGGGACTTCCCAGTGTGAGTGTCTCTTTAAGGGAACAGCTGCTTCCCTGTCCCTACAAGCTGCCATGTAGCCCCGGGTCCAGGCTGCAATCAGAGAAGCCCGAGTCAATAAAAAAATAAATAAATAGAATGGAAAGATGGGTGGTTGCTTTCATTAAGGTTGATTGCTGCCGCCGCATTAGCGCCTTCAAGCCTCCCAGTGACCAGCACCTTCAGAGAAAATGACCCTCCTGTGCTTAATTGGCGAGAAGTGAGAGGATGTGAGTTCCAGCTTTTAGGAGGAGTAAGCCACGGTCAACACCAAGCGCTTGGTGTACAACTGACTTGGGGGTAGAAACCTTTTCCCTCCAAGGTTCATGCCGGGGGCTGTGCGCTTGAAGGAGCAGGGCTCTAACTAACCTGTTCTAACATTCCTTTTGGTAAATTGGACTGTAGGTTTCCAGTATTTGAAAAAACGAAAAGAAATTAGTGGTCGGATTAGCAAGATGGTTCAGTGGGTAATGGAGCGTGCTGCCAAGCCTGATGACCTGAGTTCAACCCCCGAATTCCATATGGTAGAGGGGGACAACCTAGTCCCACAAATTGTCCTCTGACCTCCGTATCTCACACACACACACACACACACACACACACACACACACACCTCACTCACACACTCCAAATAAGTTAAATGGAGTGAAAAATGTTTAAGTTAGTGATCCCCCACTGGAAGTCCATTTTCAGCTGAGGATACAGGACTGTAAAGTAGAAGTGCCTGGAACTTCCTGAGACCTGAGGAGCCCAGCCCAGAGCCCAGAGCCTAGAGCCCAGCTGTTCCCACACAACAACTAGAATTAGGAGCAGGAGGGAAGGTGGACCATCTGAAGAATGTTTCAGGGAAGCCAGAGGAGGGTTGACCTGTACATGGAAAGGGCTCAGGAGATAACGGGCTGAAATGGACAACCTCCCTCATCCTGTCCACACTGAGGAAGCAAGGACAGGGAGCCCTGGAGGAAGGCCAGGCAAAGATAGCAGCCTCAGTGAGCTGCTGTGCCTACCTGTTCCTGTGTGCTCCAGAATCTTCTCTAGGAGAAGATGGATCTCTGAACTTATGGCTCCCTTTTTCTCAGGGGAGCGAGAGGAGTGACAGGCAGAAAGTTGAGATTAAAGCAACAATTAGGTCGACTTGGGAACAGAGCAGCTGCAGATCAATCGCAGGCTGGGGAGCAACTGTGAGCTGTCTCAGGGAGGAGGAGCATTCTCTCCACATCAGTATTGATCACGGATGTTGAAGAGAGTCTACGCATTCACTCTTTCCCAACACGTGACCAGGCTTTTCCTTGTCTTTCAGTATCCGAGTTCCAGGAGGAAGGAATGAACGCCATCAACCTGCCCCTCAGCCCCATCCCCTTCGAGCTGGACCCTGAGGACACCATGCTGGGTAACTGCCCTTCTTATCTCTAGAACAGCCTAGCGCCCACAGCTCAGACAGCCCACCAAACTCCTTTTCCTTTTCTAGCTCTCTTTTTACTTTTAGGATTTTTGTTGTTATTGTTGTTGTTGAGACAGGGTTTCTTTGTGTGGACCCTAACTATCTTGGACATCACTCTGTAAAGTAGGCTGGCCTTGAACTCACAGGGACCCACCTGCCTCTGCCTTCCAAGTACTGGGATTAAAGGCGTGCACCACCACACCCAGCAGGATTTTTTAAAGAATTTATTCCTTTGAGAATCTCATCCATATGTGTAATGAAATGTGATTGTATCCACTTCCATTTTCTCTCCAAGTTCCACATCCCCTCAACATGTCCCTCCCCCAACATCATCTCTTCCACCTTTTTCTTTTTAATGACCACTAAATCTCCCCACAGCTGTGGAGTTACGGGCTATCCACAACCGGATGCACAACTAAAGAGTCATTGTCCCTCCCTCAGTGACCCCCACCTGTCTGTAACTCTTTAGCAAGGGGTGGAGCCTCCAGAGCCCCTCCTCCATCCAATCTGGGATTCTGGCTGGCTTGATCTTGTACACATCTGGTTCAGGTGCCCACAGCAGCTGTGAGTTTGTAAGTGTAGTAGCCATGTCATGTCACAGCACTCCTCCCCATCTTCTCTTGTCTCCTATGTCATTGCTGTCCCCTCTTCCTCAGTGTTCCCATGTAAGTAACACTCACAGTTACTTACCCCCAGCACTTTGGCCAGTTAGACCCGGCTGCTCTCAACCTTGCTTTGCAGTAGGCAGCACTCAATGCAGAGACCCTGTTTCCTTTTACAGAGGAGAATGAAGTGCGGACGATGGTGGATCCAAACTCACGCAGTGATCCCAAGCTTCAAGAGCTGATGAAGGTAAGGACAGATGAGGAGAGACTCTGGGAGACTTTTCCACATCGTCTCAGCCTAGGCAGGTATCGTGATGGCACTGTACGAGGGCCACTGCAAGGAGGGCCACGGTCATTCCCAAGGCCCTCAAAGGAACTTGTAAAGTTGAAATTAGGAACAGCCCCATTCTCTAGGTGGGGAACTGAGTCTTAGGAAGCCCTGTGATTTGTTGATGGTCTAGCTGGTTTAAAGAGATAGAATTGGGGGCTGGAAGTGTGGCTCAGTGAGTAGAGTACTCTCCTAGCATGCTCCCTGCTCTGGGTTCCACCTCCAGTAGAGTATAACTTGGCATAGTGGCACATGCCTGTAATCCAAGCACTTGGGAAGTAGAAGCAGAAGAATGAGAAATCCAAGGTCACCCTGAGTAACATAGAGCATTTGAGGCCAGCCTGGAGTATTTGAGACTGTGTCTCAGAAAGAGAAAAGAAGGAAAAAGGAGAAGAAGGGAGTGAGGAAGGAGGACAACTGTATGTTATATGTGGCACCTTGGCCATCATGTGCTTTTCACTTCTTGTCCCCCACCCTCTGTCCCTCCTCTTTGTTCCCAAGCCTCACTTAAGACAGAGAAGTGAATAAGTAGTTCCTGAGTCCACTTCTAGTTTCTTCCTGCTCAAAGTCTGGCTGGAGTTTTCTCTCAAATGCAGAGCCAGATGGTATTTGAGTCTTTGCTCTGGCTCTCTCTTACCTGGCCTCAGGGATTCTACCCACCTAGCACGACAGCTGGCTGCTGGCTGCAGTACTCCCTGTCTCCAGGCCTCTCCTTAAGCATCTCTCTCCTTGGATTGCCCCTGGCTTCCTGCACACCACTTCCTCCACGAGGTCCTAGCTAATGGCCACTGCTATGACTCAGCCTCTCTTTATAGCAGTGGCTCCATCTCCAGGGGCAGGTGCTCGCTCCCTCCCCCTCCTCTCTCTCCTAGCCTTTTCTCTGGTGAGCTTCTTGGGGTTAAAGACTTCTCTTTCTTTGGAGCCATTACATCCCCCAAAGTCTAGCACAGCATGCCACAGATAGTGTGTATTTCACATGCATTGGCTGGAAGGGAAGAACAAGAAGGAAGTGAGGAAACCTTTCATAAAAGCAGCCAGCCTGGGCCCCGGAAGATGGCTTAGTGGGTAAAGTGCTTGCTATGCAAACGCGAGGATCGGAGTCTGGATCCTAGAGCCCACAGAATGGAAACTAGACGTGCCGACCTGCACTTGAAGCCTTTCTCTCCGGGAAGAGGGGGATGGAGAAAGCTGGTCTCGACAAAAGGTGACTTCAAGTTCAGTGAAGAGACCCTGTCTCAAAAAAATAAGGTGGAGAGTGCTGGCCGCAAATAAGCAAAGCCAACCTCCGGCCCCTGCACATGAACACACATGTCCGCCCACATGCATGTGCGCTGCTTCAGACACATCACACACACGCGTACCAGGCTGTTCAAAAGTGCAGTCAGAAATTGTCCCCGTAGCTAACACTAACTCAGTGGAACAAAGCCGTGTGCGGTGTGGACTGTTGGGAGAAGCTGGAGGACTGAAGGATGCCTCTCCTCAGAGGAGCTGAGTAAATGCTCCTTCAGTGGGCCCTACTACTCCTTAGAACCTGGGCCTTTACAGGTCCCACAGACATGCTGATATCGTCTGTGCTGAACCCATTGATGGCTCCCCTGGTCCAGGAGGACCCCGAGCCCTCACTTTGCCATGCAGGGAGAAGGTAGGGCAACTGTAGTTGAGGTTCTGTCTGCCTTTGTACCTCTCTAGGGGTGCTTGGCCTGAGGGACCGATACTGAAGAGGGTTATCTCTGTGCTGGTATTAGTTACTTTTCTATTGCCATGACAAAGCACCGTGACTGGGGCAACTTGTAAAAGAAAGCTTTTAACGTGGGGCTCATAGTTCCAGAAGGTTAGCGTGCATGACTGTCGTGGCAGAAAACATGGCAGCAGGCAGGCAGGCATGGCACTAGAGCAGTACCTAAGAGCTTGTATTTGATCCATAAACATAAGGGAGAGAGAGAGAACAAACCTAGCGACACAGTTCCTCCAACAAGGCCACATCTCCTAATGCTTCTCAAACAGTTCCATCAACTTGAGACAAGGTATTCAAGCACATTATGGGAGCCATTCTTATCCAAACCACCACAGCTGGTCATGGCACAGTACACTCCTGTGCTGGGCTGGACAGTGCTCTCCTGGCCCAGGAGAACTCCAAAAGGGAAGAAGTTCATAGTTCAAGCTCTGCTGTCTGGGCTCTAGCACTGATCTCCTAGACCAAGGACTTGTCTTGCAGAAAGAGGAATAAGCATAAGCAAAGCACAGCATTGCCCAGCAGGCCAGAACCTCACTCCAGGGACAGCTCTGACTTTCCAGATCTAGGTTTCACTGGCCACCTTGAAATCCTAGTCTCAAACCCCTTACCTTTTTAGAGACTCCTAAAAAACAAGGCTTTGGGGGAGCATCTAGTCTTTGCTGCCTGCTTCTGTATGCTCTCTGCCTGGGTAGGACCTTGTGATGGTTACTCTTGAGTATCAACTTGGGGGGATTTAGGATCCCACTCTGGAAACAAATCTCTGGGCATGCCTCTGAGTAACTGTCTAAATTAGGTTGATGTAGGAAGACCCACAAGTCTATGGGCTGGGTCCTTTAAAAAAAATGAAAAGGAAAAGCAAGTGAGCTGACCACCAGCACCCATCTCTCTGTGCTTCCTAACTGTGGGTACAGCATGACCGGCTGACAGTAACTACCTCGCCAAGTACCATAAAGGGAGAGTGTTTGATAGGCTAAGAAGATCTGTCTTCCAGGAAGTATTTGGCCATTATTTGGTAATTCTTTTCCACCATCTAATACAAGGGGTGCTTGGTCCATGGTGTTAGAGTTCAGAAACCAGAGGCTCAACAGAAGTAACTGGCTTGCCTCAGACTCACAGATGACAGAGATGGGCAGACACAAGTTCAGAGATGACAAGGGTATGTACACGCACAGGGCTATGAGTAGATCACTGTCCACAGAGAGGCCCGTCCTACCCTTATACCCTCGGCCTCATTACAGTGTACATCATGGATGGAGCTGGGTTTTGACCCATTTGCATAACTCCAGAGTCCATACCCTTGCCTGACATGAAGCCTGTCCATAGGGGAAGGCTGGCAGAGACAGAGAAGTTCAGCAAAGTCACCGGAACTGCCCACACTGGAAGGACTAACCCTCATGTCTTGGTTAGGGTTTCTGTTGCTGTCATAGAACACCATGATCATAAACAACTTGGGGAGGGAAGGGTTTATTCAGCTTAATGCCGGTGGGCCATACTAAGGGACGTGTGAGGACAGGACCTCAAACAAGGCGGGAACCTGGAGGCAAGAACCGATGCAGAGGCCACAGGGAAACACTGCTTACTGGCTTGTTCCTCCAGGCTTGCTCAGCCTGATTTCTTATAGAACCCAGGACCACCAGCCCAAGGGTAGCACCACCCGCCATGAACCCTAGCCCTAACCCTGAACCTGGCCCTTTCCCAGTTTCATTACTAATTAAAAAAAAAAAAATGTTCTACAGACTTGTTAACAGCCAGATCATCTGGAAGTATTTTCTCCAATGAGGTTCCCTCTCTCAGATAACTCTAGCTTGTGTCAAGTTGGCAGCAAACTAGTCAACACACTCTGCAAATGCCCAGGGGTAGTGGGACTCACACCTACCATTCAGACCCAGGACTACTCTGCTGCTCCTAACTAAGATCAGAGTTGGTGTGGATTTTAATTGTCTACCATTAGAAAGCTAGTTTCCAAACAAATGCTCAGCAGCTCCCCAGTGACTCCCGCGCTCTCTCTGCAGGTGCTCATCGACTGGATCAATGACGTGTTGGTGGGGGAGAGAATCATTGTGAAGGACCTGGCTGAAGATCTCTATGACGGCCAAGTGCTGCAGAAGCTCTTCGGTAGGAGAGGGGACCGGGGCGTGACGGCTGGCTCTTAGGTCACAGTGGCCCACCTGAGAGGGGCGGAGAGAGCGCAATGGAAAGATGGGGGCTCTCGCTGCCCTCTGGGGGTACTGCTTTATGTGATGGGTGATGGGAGGAGTCTTGGGGAACCACATAGGTCTGCTCCCTGACCGTCCAGGCTCATCAGCTGGGTTGTGTGTGTGCGTGTGGGAAAGGAGAATTCTGGGATGATCTTAGTAGGGAACGGATGAAGTAGGCTTCCTTTCTCCTCTTCCTTGCCTCTGGCCCACTGCAGCCCCAGGTTTTAATTCAGCATCTGGCTGCCTTTGGACTGAGTGTACCTCTCCAGAGAAGTACCACCCTTATTGCCAGCTACCACATGTACAGTGTCACCCAGACTCCTCCCTTGCTCAGAGACCTCCCCAGGGTCTGTCTGCTCTGCTATTTGTACCGACCTCTCTGGCGCTTGTCTGAACTATTGAAAAGCTTCTGAGCTCACGTCTCCTCTTCCCATCCCACCCTGCTGCTCTGTCGCTTGCTAACTGCGACACGTGGCTAAACCGCAAGTCCTGTCCACCCGGATCTAAAACTCCCAGCGGCCCTCTCCCGCTCATCACCATCTAGACCACTTCACACAGCCCTCAAGATGCTGGGTCATCCTCCCCACCCCACAACCGCCTGCAGCTTTTCCTTCAGAAACCTCTACACGCATGGCTCGCGTGACAGGGCATGACAGGGGCAGTGAGTGGCTGTCCTCTCCACCACAGTACATTGTTTCACATGCCATGTGTTCAGCCCGATACTTCGCTCCTGTGTCTGCCTCTTAGTAGATGGTGATGCCTCCATCGTCTAAGACGAACCGTTATTGCTCATCCTTCTGGACTCAGCCTAGGCATACGGTCACATCCAGAAGACAGGGCTATGGGTGCTCCCGTATTCATCCCCCACCCCATATTTATCTAAGGGAAAGATGTGTGCGTGTGTATTCAAACATGTATGATCTGAAATACTCAAAAGTGTTTGAGTTTGTTGAGTGCTGACACAACTGGACAACTCCACCCATGGTGTGCATGATGGGTTGCCGTCAAAGAGAGTGCACCACAACTGTTGTGTGAAACTACCTTCAGCTCAGGCATGGGAGCACAAGCCGGTAATGCCGGCACTGCGGAGGACCTGTGTAAATCTGAGGCCAGCCCCAGCTGAATGATGAGCTTGTGAACAGTCAGGGCAACCTGGCAACACCACCTCCAAAAATAACAAGTGCCTTTAGTCTTTGTATCGGTTCTGTAAATGTGTATGAGCCATTGAAGACTTTTGTGTTTAAGACTTAAGTCCCATCCCTAGGATGTCTTTTATACATGGTAGCATCCCAAAATCTGATGAAAGGAAAGATATATATATATATATATATATATATATATATATATATGAAATCTGAAGGGTTTTTGTCCCAAGAATGTGGGGTAAAGGATGTATCTATATGCACACAGGTCGTATATGTGTTTCTACGTGCCTTACCTTGTGTGTTAGGTGCAGCTGGGTATGTAAGCACATGTAGCACTCTTAAAGCCAAGAAGTAGGTCTTATTTATTTTTTCCAGGCTTCTCCAGGTCTGTCAGGCTGCCTTGCACATCACCTAGCATTTAATCAATGTATATTAGGTAAGTGAATGGATGGCTAATATAAAATCTAGTAATATCATGGACACTAAACTGATTTGGTACTCAAACATCAATATTAATGAGTATTAATATTTAAAGGTTGTAAATGCTCGCTGAATACGTAATGGAAAGGCTTTGGCACATGTAATCATGGAGAGGATGTGTGGGCCCCACTGAGCATGTCCCCTGTGGCCACGGCTGTTGGCCCCTCCAGCAAGATTTCTAATCAGGCTTGGAAGCTGCCTTGCAATGCCCTATGCTAGGCTCTCGGAGCCAGGACGGAACATGGCTGTGGAGTCATCTTGCCTCCAGGGAACGGTTACAAAAGAACCTGACATCACATCTGTGTAGCTCCAGAGCAGGCCTCATGTGCCTGAAATGATCGTCTTCATGTCCCAAAGGTGAATTGCAACAGAAATCATGTTCCTCATGTGAACTTCAGTTTAACCCTCTATAAGGAGTAAGGTTGGGCCTACAGGCAGGGTGCCCAGGTGGAGAGAACCAGTGTGCAAAAATGAGTGTCATAGGAGCTCCTGGGGTAGATCAGTTTAGAGACAGATTTGAATGACCCCTGTGACCTTACGCTCCCACGCCCTCTTGTCCCATGGTACAGAAGCTACCTCCCCGTCTTTCCATCTGCTTTTCCTGCCAACATTATCAATGGATTCAGATTTCTTCTTCTTCCTCCTCCTCCTTCTCTTCTCTTCTTCTGTCATTTAACTGAATAGTGCATTCCTTCCCTGACCTGTGGCTTCTGTGTCCTCATGTTCTCCTGCTGGTTTTCTCCCACCACTGCCACCTGCTGTACTTTGTTGCCTTTGTTCTGGCAACAGATTTTTGTGTAGGTTTTTCTTCAAACATAGAGACAAAGATTTGGTGGAAAAAGTTTATAAATGGTCTTAGAAAATATAGACACACAGAGCCTTGGGGTATGACTCAGTGACAGAGTGCTTGCCTAGCAAGTCCAAGGCCTTGGGGTTCAATCCCTAGTATGGGGGAGGGGAGTTGGAAAGAAACCACAAAACAACCAAAATACATATAACCAAGTAAGTAATTTAAAAGTAAAATGCTAATAATATTATATTAAAGCCAGGTGTGGTGATCCACACTTTAAATCCCAGCACTTGGGAGGCAGAGGTGGGCAGAACCCTGAAGGTTCAAAGCCAGCCTGGTCAATATAGAAAGTTCTAGGATAGTCAGGGTTAGAGAGAGAGACCCTGTCTCAAAAAAACTGTGTGTGTAAGAGACAGAAAGAGAATCTTAGTGATGGGCTGGGCTTGTAGCTCAGCTGGAGGAGCGCTTACCTAGCATCCTAGCAGGCACACCACTGTGGGTTCCAGCCTTACACATCCACAGAGCCTGGAGGCACCTACCTGTAAACTCTAGCACTCAGGAGGTGGAGGACGGAGGTGGATCAGGATTCCAAGCTCATCCTCACTTGCATATGAGTTCAAGGCCAGCCTGGACTACGTGTTAGAACAGTGGTTCTCAACCTTCCTAATGCCACCGCCCTTTAATACAGTTCTTCCTGTTGTTACGATCTCCAACCATAATTTTTTTTGTCAGTTCTTAACGGTAATTTTTGCCACTGTTATGAGTCATAATGTAAATATCCGATATGCACAATATATGATATTGTGACCCCTGGGGTCGTGACCCACAGGTTGAGAACAACTGCTGTATTAGACCCTGTCTCCCCAAAATTAAATAAATAAAAGCTATGTTAATAAAAACAACTGCTCTGATTGCAACCTGGGCCCTCCGAGCAACCAGCTGACAGTTTGACCTAAAATTACCCTTTCACACACACTAAAATCACACTGAGGCAAGAGCACTCATCCCGAGATAACACCACCATTCCAGGAGATAAAAGGTTTCAGCTGGTTCTGTAACCTGCTGAAGAAAGAGCCTTGGGCTAGAAGTGGGACCAGGAAGCAGCAGGTGAAGGACAAGGCCCGGGGAACTCTGGGAGAGACATCAGTGTCACTCAGAGGAAACAGGAGGTATACATTTGCACTCTGGCAGCTCTTGCGGACACAGGCCATCTCGTGCTGTTTGTGCTCTACAGGGGAGAGAGCAGAGGGTGGCCCTCTGGCCTGCCTCATCCTTTCATGGGAATAGCATCAGCCCTTCAACACCTCAGAATAAGAATGTCCTAACCCCAGGCAGAGGGGGAGTGCCTTCCTGTTGTGTGATACTATTCTTCAGGAGATGTGAAAAAGTGTTTACTCACCTAGATCGGGAACCAATAAGAGACCAAAGCTTGGATGCCGCCAAAGTCCAGTTGGTGAACATGTGTTTTGTTAGGGTTTCTCATTGGACCAGGGATGACTCAAGGACGGCCGCATCACCAAAGCCCGCCCCAGCATGGGTGACAGCTCAAGAAAGCTGGCTGGCCGGAGCACACTGCACAGCCGGCAGGCTGCTCAGCGGGTCAGAGAGTGTCCTTTCCCGGTCGCTCCGTTGGTCTCCGTTTCTTAGAGACAGCTTACATTTGGGTGTAGTGCAGGTAATCACTGGTGAGATGACTTCTAGTGCAAGTGGCCCTAGCACAGGTGACCCCTGGGGAGGAGGAGCCCTAGTACGGGCAACCGCTAGTGTCACATGACCCCTAGTACGCGTGAACCCAAGTGTACTGCAAGCAAATAAATCTATGCGAATTGACTTTATACATTTTTTTTCTTAATTTAATGGATGTGCCCCATATGTCTGAAAACAGAGGTAGTTTTGAATAGTTCATAGCTGGGGAATCAGTAATACTGCAAAGTGGCCTTTACCATTTCAAATTCTTTGAGCTTAGTTATAGTGTATGTTGCAACTCTGTGAGTTAAAGCAGCGGTTCTCAACCTTCCTACCACTGCGACCCTTTAATACGCTCTCCCTTGTTGTGGTGACCCCCAACCACAAAATTATCTTGTTGCTACTTCATAACCGAAATGCTGTACCGTTATTAAGTGTAATGTGAATGTTTGATATGCAGCCCCTTGAGAAACACTGAGTTAAGGCATACAGAGCATCTGTTGTTCTGAGAACGACTTTATCCTGCCCTGTCAGAATAAATGTACGCTTCCTGGGCCTGTTGTGTGCCGTTCAGTTGCTTGTGTGAAAGCCAGTCTCGGCAAGAACGTCTTAATATTCTAACCAAAAGCGAGGAAATAGTCACAAAATAGCACACCTGAGAACAAATTCTAAACCACAGCCTATCTATTTCAGAGTATATTAGCACTTCCTAAAAGTTAACCAAATATGGATAATTTGCAGAAGTGTGGAAATGTGTGAGAAATGGCTTCCCGGGAAAATAACGCTTTAGCAGTAGATTTGTAAAGGCTCAGCTAATATGACCCTAAGAACAGAGGGGGGAAACTAGAAATCAAGAAAAAGAAAATACCTTCAATTCCTTGGCATATGGAGGAAAATTACTGTGTAACTGTAGAAACAATTGAATGGGGAGGCGGCCCCATTGGTAAGGTGCTTGCTGCACAAGGCTAAGGACCTGAGTTCAGATCCTAGCAGCCATGTTAAAAGCTGACTGTAGCAGCCTATGTATGTATGCAGGCCTGGAGAGTGGAGGCAGGAGGATTCTTGGGGGCTCACTGGCAGTCTAAGTAAATCAGTGAGCTCCAGATTTTGTGAGAGAGCCTGTCTCAAAAATTAAGATGGAGCACAATCAAGGAAGATACCTCGAGCCTTCACACTCACGTGTGTGCACGTACACACACCACAGGAAGGAAGAAAGGAAAGAAGGGAAGGAAGGGGGAAAGAAGGAGACCTTACAAAGGTAAAGCAATAAGAAGAAGAAGAAAAAACTAATGAAAGATTTGGAAAGACAACCAGATAGACACAAGAATAGAGTGTGTGGGGCAGGGCTTTTATTCTTGTCAGCAACCATCAATTACTTGTATACATGGAATTTTTTTTGCAAACAAAGGAAATGGGATGGAACCTGCCTGGACATGTACAGAAGGTGGTCAAATATGCAAGAAGCTCTGTATAGTACATATGCATTTTTTCAGTATGAACGACCTGAACCTAGAAAGATGCGCAGGATATAAATCTGTGCAGAAAAGGGCAGTAGAAATATTCGTGTGTGTATATACACTATAATCTCATTTTAAACTTTTATTTAGTTTCTTTAAAAATTTGTATGCATGCACATGTGCGTGAGCACATACTCCTGCTGCTGTATGTACTTGGAGGTCAGAGGACGACTTGCAAGAGTCTGTTCTCTCCTTCTATCTTTACGTGGGTTCCAGGGATCAAACTCAGAGTAAACAGGCTTGCATTATCAGCGGGCAAGTGCCTTTACCCAGTGAGTTTGTCCCCTTGCCGGCCTCCAGGTATATATGTCCTCTTTCCAGCCATTATTTTAAAGACAAGGGCAAAGCCGGGTGTGATGGCCTTTGAACCCAGCACTTGGGAGGCACAGGCAGGCCAGTTTCTATGATCCCAAGGCAAGCCTGGTCTACATGGTCAGTTCTAGGTCGGCCAAAGCCACACAGTGAGACCCCATCTCAGGAAAAAGAAAGAGGGAAGGAAAAGAGACTCCAATTGTATGGATGAGCATCCATAGACCTGGGCTAGCAAGCCTGGGGCTCTCGTGCGCTTGTCCCCCTTCCCTGCTCAGCCCTCTGCTGGCACACTCAGCAGTAACCTATCCCAGCAGCTTTCTCCCCCAGGTCAAGCTCCGGCTCCAAACTTGATCATCACAGTGTTTTGTGTGTCCCTTCTTAGGGCTTGCAGTTGCAACGTAGGAAAAAATAGCTTGCTTCTAAGGACGGTTCCGGTGTCATCAAGAAACAATGGGGACTGGGGAGGCAGATGATGAATTTTCCCTTTCTTTACCAGGGGAGGATTCAAAATAAGAATTCAGCTTAAAAATGGAGGTGGGGGGGAAGGCGTGGACTGACACAATGGCTGCTTTGGTAAAAGTGCTTCTCGAACCAAGTCTGATGACCTGAGTTTTACCCTTGGGATGGTGTGGCCAGAGGGGGAACTGACTCCCACAGGTTGTTCTCTGACCAACACAAACTAAGTTTCTCTCCCCAACCCATTCACACACACACACACACACACACAGATGCTGTATAAAGTTTGTTGTATGCCTGATAAATCCCTTCAGAAGTGAGGGACGGCTCGAATCAACTAGGAAGAGCAGAGAGGTACATCTGAGGCTGCAGCGCTGACAGATAGGCCACAGTCATCCTGCCGAGGCGCTGACAATAATGCATGAATGCCCAGAAGCTGCCCTCTCTCCAGTGGACAGTCTCACACCGAGGGGCATGTAACTGGTGTAAGCTGTAATTACCAAAAATAAATAAGCACTGGTCGGAGCGCTGATGGAAAGTTGAAATATTTATGTGGCGGCCCTTAAAAATGCAGAGAAAACCTATTTTAGACACATCCTGAGCCGCGCATCCTGTCTGTCCTGAATGAGCAAGGGAGCATGCATTTAGGTGAATCTAGACTCTAGCAGGCACTGTCGTTTCCATCAAGGAGGCTACCGTGGTTCTGTCCTTTGTGATAGATTAAAGTACAAGTTTAGACAGGTAAGACGATCAGGCTGTCTCCTGTGTCGGGTCTGAAGCCCACCACAATGTGGGCGCTGCCCGGAAGGAGAGAAGTCCCGGCTCACCTACCACCAAGTGCCTTCTTCTTGCTTCAGATTTGTGGCTGATGCTTTCTGCAGGCGCTCCTGTGGGCTTGTTGGAGCATGGAAGTAATGGTCCCATGAGGGGCTTTTCTATCTTCCACCTGGCTGGCAGTCCTTATAAAACACCACCCATTTTAAGACACAGTCTGATTTTAGAGATGTGAAATGTTTTATTAAAAAAAAAAAAAATAGCATGTGCCTTGGAAATGATAAAACAAGACAGTGTCTGGGCAGTGTCTGTGGTGAGGGTGGGGGTTGTGAAGGAAAGAGAAAGAGACACTTATGTCAGACTGATGTGATGGGGGGAGTGACAGCCATACAAGAGCAGACAGAATGCCTAGAAGAAGGACATGGCTGGCTGGGACAGAAGGCTGCTCAGCTGGAGCACAGCAGTAACCTTGGAAAACAAGAGGAGGAAACCAAGAGTGAAGGAAGAACCTTTAAAGGTGGCTGGTTGAACCCCACTTCTGTGGGCCTGGGGCCCTGCAGTCCAATCAAAAGGCTTCCACAGGACCAGCACTGCCACTGCACGAGGAGCAGGGTCCCTCTTCTAGAGGGTCCGCAACACAGTGGGTCCCTGGCACCCAAAGTTCAACTGACACAACCTAGAATCACCTGGGCAGAGTCTCCAGATTGCCTACCCTCTACGCCCGCAGGTGTGTGGGTGTGTCTGTGAGAATTGTGTTTGTGAGGCTAACTGATGTGGGAAGGCCCAGCCTAGCGTGGGCAGCACCAGTCCCTAGGTGGGGAGCGCTGAACTGCATGAGTGGAGAAATGCAGCTGAGCAGAAACAAGCAAGTGAGCATGTGTACATTCGTCTCCGTGTGATGTCACATGACCAGCTACCTCAGGCTCCTGACACTGTGACTTCCCCACAGTGATGGAAGGTAGCCTGGAACTATGAGCCAACCTAAATTTTCCTGACCGTGTTATTGGGGTATTTTTTTCACAGCAACAGAAATGGAGTCAGAACAGACTATAAATTGAATTTTTTGAGCAGAAATTTCATCTGTACTAAAAATGCCTATGCTTTTCTTGTCACAATTCTTAAATGATATAGAAAATCAGTATGTGATGGCCTTTATGTTATATGAGGCATTTGAATAATGCAGAGATGATTAACGCATAGGAGAAGCTTACATAGGATTATGAACACCCTGCCATTTTCAACAGGATGCTCAGACATCCCCAGATCTGATTACGTAGATTACTGTTGCGGGGTAGGGACCCCGAAACAGTCCTAGGCTCACTTGACTGAGCGGCTGAGTGTTGTCATAAGTGAATGTCCGAAGCAACAGGCCTGAGGTGGGTTTTCTGGGACTCAAGATAATGGCTGCTCTTTTCCCTTGCCACCGCAGAGAAACTGGAGAGTGAGAAGCTCAATGTGGCAGAGGTTACCCAGTCGGAGATCGCCCAGAAGCAGAAGCTGCAGACGGTGCTGGAGAAGATCAACGAGACCCTGAAGCTTCCTCCCAGGAGCATCAAGTGGAACGTTGACTGTGAGTTGTGCGGGGGACGCCAAGATGACACCAGTGCCTAGGGTGTCCTCACCATTTTTCAGCTGTAAGGCCTGGCATGCAAATTTGTTTCTCTTTGGGAAGCACCTCTGGGGGGAAAGATAGCTTATCATACAAACCCTGGGGGTGGAGGAGGGGCGGGAATAACGAACTGTCCTTGGAGTGTTTCTTGGTCTGGAATGTTTTCTGTGGCTCCGGGTGAGCTTGGAAGGGAAGTGATGAATTCCTGGAGCCACTTCTGAGACCCACTCGGACTGCTGAGAGCATGCTCTCTCTAGCATGTAGAAACTTTGGGAAGCTGAGGGCCATACAGCTGAGAAGCTTCAGGTCTGTCCAAAACCCCACACCCTGCCACTTCTACTCTGTTTCTCAGAAGATCGAAGATACTGCTAAGTCCAAAGCCCTAGAAAGGGGTTTGTTTTAATGTTTTGTTTATTAGAGTGTGTGTGTATGAGAGAGAGAGACAGACAGACAGACACAGAGGGGGATGGGGAGAAGGCTCATGCCATAATACAGATCTGAACGTCAGGAGACAGCTTTACGAAATCAACTCTTTTCACCTTTATGTGGGTTCATTTCCTCGATTGCTTCTACTCAGCTTGATTTCTCCACTCATCAAGTTCAGGACCCATTCTAGGGAATGGTGCCTCCCACAACTGGGTGAGGTCTTGCAGTTAAATGGTCACTTACAGTGAGGGGGGATTTCTTTTTCTTTCCTAGTCATGTTGGATCCATTTTAAGTCCTATAAATGGGATGGGTAGCCTCTGCCACACTGCCATCGTATGAGTTAACTTACAGATAGTCCACCCCAAACACCCGCAGACCACCCAATGCAATCAGTCCCTCGCTGTGACTCCTCCTGGGTGAGTCTGAGTCTAGACTGTGTCAAGTTGGCAAAGTCAGCCCGCAAAAGCCAAAAGAAGGTGTCAGATCCCCTGTGACTGTGAGCTGCTGTGTGGATAATGGGTATCAAACCTAGGCCCTCTGGGAGAGCAGCTAGTGTTCTTAACCTCTGAGCCATCTCTCCAGCCCCCAGACAGTTAATTCTTCTGATGCCTCAAGAGTGTGCCTTGGCATCTAATTTAAACTCAGATTCAACAGTGAGTCAACAGATCACATGACACTAGCAATGACAGTCGATCCCCAGTCAGGAATCTTACTGATTTTTGTTTGTTTGTAAAGAAACAATTGCAGATTTTCAGTGCAAATAAAATAGTTAGACAGTGCTTGGATCTAAGTATTAGGAACTTTGTTTTATTGCGTCCCATTTATAGGCCTTAAAGTGGATCCACCCCCTAGAAAAAATTTTATTTATTTTTTTTTTCAAAGTTAGAAAAGAAAAAGAAACCCTCTCCCCCACTTTAGTGACCTCATAGCTGCTGGGGGCTGTCTCCTTTCCTCATTTCTGACATCTGACATTGGCGCCAAAATGCTCAGTACCTCCTTCAGCGTAATTATACCATTGCTGGCATAGAACGGCATGCTACCCTGGGAACAGGGCATTCTCTGCTTAGCCAAAGTCACCTGAGGGTAGAGGACAAGACCTGGCTTTGGGCCCAAGAAGCTATCCTGCTAAGGAGCCCTATTCCCTGTGCCCCTGGGAAAAGGACACATGGGGCTGGGATATGGCTTTTGGGGTAAAGTTCGTGAGGCCTTGAATTTGAGTCCTAGCATCTACATTAAAAAAATTTTTTTTTAAAGCCCGGAGTAGTGCTGCTTGCCTGTAATTTCAGCGCTGATAAGGTGAAGACAGGAGGAGCTCTGGGGTTCACTGGCCAACCCTGGCAAAGTAAATCAGTGAACTCCCAGCTCAGTGAGAGACCCTATCTCAAAAAACAGGGTAGAACTATTGAGGAAGACACTTGACCACCTGATATTGACCTCTGACCACACACAAACACACACACACACACACACACACACACACACACACACACACACACACACTTTGCAAGCCAGTTGCTACTCTCAGAAGGCTATTTGGCTGGATGTCTTTGCTGTCTTTCTGTTTACTTCCCCTGAATTACTCTCTCTGGCTGGATGTCCAGAATGGAGATGGATTAGTGGGTCAGAAGGGATAATTATCCTCTTGGCTGCTCCGTGTGATGCCTCGGGGCATCAAGAAGAGCTGGCGCTTGTTTACAAGAAGCAGTATGTTCTAGAAGAAACAGAGCGGCACAACTCGCAGAGAGCAGTTCTCCCCTTTCTCTTTAATCAGCCCTGGCTGTGCATTTGGGGACACGGTGTCGCCTTTATGCCCAGGACAAGGGTGGCAGGGACAGGCTGCTGGGTTACCAAGGTCTTTGATCTAGGACTTGAGGGATTTCTTTCTTTTCTGCTCACAAACAGAATTTTTTATGATTGGGAATTTAGGAAATGCCAGTAGATAGAGACACATTTAAATATTAATGTCTGTTTTAATCCTTGCAGTGCTCCCACGCCCACCTCAGGTAACCCTTTTCCTCACTCTTGTTTCACAGATGGGAAAAATCAAGGCTCAGAGAAGTTACAAACATTACCACCGCAGTGTCAGGGATTCTGGTGTCTTCACTGTCCTTTCCCCAGAACAAGGGAGAGTAACTGCTATTGGGATGTACTCAAGAATACACCACACATGGGACAGATTTGATAAAAAAAGATATTTATTGGATGGGATGGAGAGAGAGAGGGAAGGAGAGAGAGACAGACAGACATGGTGGGGGAGAGGGCCCCTCTACAGAGAGAGGGGAGAGAGCAGAGAGGGGTAGTGGCAGATGAGCTTTACCTAAGTACCTGTCCCAGACGCTGTCAGAGGACACAGGTTCTGACATAGGATGCTGACGGGACCCTAAAGGTCTCTAAGGGCAGGCCAGTTGAATTGCCCGCACGGCATAACAAACGGTGCGCTTGGTGTCCTCTAGTGTTCGCTGAAGGAGCGCTGCCACCCTGGTTACAGAGTCTGAGCAGTGTCGCCAGCAATCTGTTCCAGGGAGCCGGCTGCAGAGCCAGGCTGTGTATTGAGCCTCTGCACATGGCCTCTATAAGCTTCATAACCAGAAATGGGCCCTGAAGCTTCTAGAGTATTACTGCAAGGCGTGCGTGCATCTGTCTGTGTATGTGTTGTGTGTCTCTGTGTGTGTGTATACGTGAGTGTCTAGAACATGCTTTTTATTTATTCACGTATGAATACACATCTATGCATTTATAGACGGTAATCTCCCTATGTCCAAAGTATCCCAGGGGATGGCTGCATGTGGGTAATGTCTTTATAGATAATGCATATTGTGGCATAGTAGCTGGCAAAGATCTTCTCCCATTCTGTAGGCTGTTTCTTCACTCTGGTGTGTTATTCCCTCTGCTCTGCAGAAAGTTAGAATTTCATCCTATGCCATTTTTCAGTTCATGGGGTCATTCCCTGGACCATTGAGTTCTTAGTGGGAATTCCTGAGAATTCTGTGCCTGTATAGAAGTCTTTTACTTGGGCTTTCTTCTAGTGTCTTCAACTCTTCAACTTTAAGACCTTTGATCCATTTCAAATTGATTCTTAATCAGGGTGAGAGATACCGCTCTAGTTTCATTCTTTTACATGTGGATGTCTGGGTCTCCCAGCACCCTCTGTTAAAGGGATTTTCTTTTTCCTCCAGTGTATGTATTTTTTCATCCCTGTTGAAAATCAGGTGGCAGTAGCTACGTGGGCTTATTTCCTGGCATTCTATTCTCTTCTGTTGGTCTACAGGTTTGTTTTTGTGTTTGTGCCATTAATACTTTTTCTATCCTAACAACACATTTATCACACACAATAACTCTTGCTCCTGTGCCATAAGGTGTACCAACTGAGCGATCACGAAGGGCTGGAGAGATGACTGGGCAGTTAAGAGCACTGGCTGCTCTTGAAGGGTCTGGGTTTAGCTCCCAGCGCCCACCTGGCAGCTTGTAACCATCCATAACCCCAGCAACAGGAGATCTGATACCTTCCTGTGGTCTCTGAAGATGCCAGGCGCAAACAGGGTAGGGTGCACAGACAAGCAAAACATCCATACACCTGAAATAAAGAAATAAATCTAACTTTTTGAACTACTATTCTTTTTCCTTGTAATTGCATAGAATATTCATTCTTAGTGTAGACCTTGGAACCTCAGTACTTGGGTTTTTTCCTGTTATTGAATACTCTCCCTTTTTACTTAAAGGCAGTCCTTCGTGCCCTCAATTTACCTCATCTACGTTGCCAGCCTCACTGTCCTCATGCCCTGGGGCTATCATTAAGTAAAATAACCCAGTCCTGTAATACTGAGGCAACCTGACACCTGATGTGGCCACCAGGTGACCAGCAGAGGAGTAACGTCCGAGGTGTGGGTACGCTGAACAAGGCAGAGGGACACAGCTCACAGAATGGTTTTAAATTGCTTTTCAAGTACTGATCACAAGTGCATGCTTGTGCACATACATGTGTGTGTATAAACCCACACATACATGTGTGTGGATGTGCATGGCTCATGGTCTTGTCTGATGTGAGTGAAACTTCCCTTTAGTGATGGAATACTTAGATGGCACTGTCTTGACTGGTTTTTCTGTGTGTGCAAAGACTCTGTCATGTGGCTATCCCCTAGCTTTGGGAGGCTGTGACTGACTCTGTGGTTGGTGCCTGAGCTCCATCCAGCCTGAGGATTCCAAGGAGACACTCAGGAGCAGCCAGAAGAAAAGCAGCAGAAATGAGTGGGCTACAGTTAAGATCTGAGCGCCCTCATTGTCATGTCTTCTTTTCATGATCTCTGCTGTTGGCTTTTAGGAAAAAAAAAGGGGTTTTTTTTTTCTCTTCAGGAGGGAGAGAGGGGGCAGGGATAAAAATAAAAATAATTTTCAGAAGCCAGTGAAGTGGCTCAACAGGTAAAGGCATTGCCACTAAACTTGGCAACCTCAGTTCAATCCCACGAACCCACCACATGGTGGAAGGTGATATTCAACTCCCAAAAGTTGTTCTCTGATCTCCACATATGTGCCTAGGCATATGTATGCCCCCTGTGCAAGCAATAAATAAATAAATAAATAAATAAATAAATAAATAAATAAATAAATAAATAGGCCTTCAGGAGCTTAAGGTAGTAGGGTCACAAGTTCAAGGCCAGGTTGGCTACCCAGAATGTTCTGGACCCACCAGAACCACACAGTAAGAACTGCATGGTTTTGTTGTCTCTCAATGACAGAAACAACCTAAGCCATGCTCTTTCTCCTGGGTCTGAGTGCTTCCCAGCGTTTTGCTTCTGATGCCAGTGTGTGACACAGAGTCTGACATCTGTCTCATGCCTTTGATGTCACTTACCAAGATGATATTCAGTGACATCAGGAAATAAGGACTTGACTGACCTGAACTTTTCCAGCATCGAGTTTACCATTAAAAGCAAGAGGGCCTTAAGTGCGCCTACAGCCTCCAGGATCCTACCTGGGGGTGGTATAATATCCTGCCCGGGGGGCGGGGGGCAAGCCCTGGTTTGGGGCTATCCCTCAGTGGCATTGCCGTGCCAGTGGCCCAGTCCCGACCTGGAGCCATTTTGTAGTCAGTGTAGGTCTGTGGATGGTGCTTTCCAGAGCTGAACCTTCCGGAAAGCTGGATGTGCTGCTTGGTGTCATGTTGAGCCACCGCTGTGGAACAGCCACTATAAGGGACAGCGCCAGTGATGTCAAAGGACTGTCTGAATCATTTCCTCTCCTGGTAGCTTCTCAAACCTTCTAAACTAGACTCTTTGATGGGGGGGGGGGGGAACAAATGACAGCCTGAAATGATCCTTATTCGGGTGACATACACACTGGGTACTCTGGGCTTTCCCTTAACTATGTCTGCAAGGAAGAGTCATGAAGCTGGTAGGACCACACAGGCAGGCAAAAAGCCTGGGCAGGTCTGTACTTTTATGAGACAGGAAGAAAGAGGATTGCCTGGGTGCCAGGTACTTTCTCGAAAGTTATAATAAAAATACCAGTCATTCCTGGCCACCTGCAGTGTCCTGGAATCATTGAAAGTCTTTACAGTGTGTATGTCCACCTGGGAATGGCCATCCTTGTTTGAGGAGATGAACAAGTTAAGGCTCAGTGGCCAGAGTTGGCCTTACCCAAGGCTATAACCAGGAAACAGGTAACAAAGTCACATTCATGTTCTAGTCTGCCTGGCTCTGTGAGCCTCCTAAGCCAGTCTTTATCCCGTCTACTGAGAAAGCCGCACCCAGAAGGGCCCGCCCTTCAGCAGCACAAATGGTTTAGGACAGGCACAGGGCAACAGTGGAGGACATTTGGGTTAGCTTGGGGACATGGGCTACGCCCACCTGATAAGGCATGGGCAGCTAAGCTTTCTGGGTAGTTCTTGTAATTCTTCCACAGAGGTTGGCCCTGGACAGAGGAAGAGAACCAGGGCTTAGGATCTCTTGATCAAAGGAGGGTTGGTGAACAGCCTTGGACACAGGAAGCAGTAACAATCCAGTCAGGTGGGGAGGAAGTAGGTACAGTGAGAACAGGGGCCTGGCAGAGAGAGCTGATCTGAGCTCCAGACTCCGTCATTGCCTGGGGGACCTTGAGCGAGAGCAGACATGCCACGGTGGAAATCCACCAATCATGGCGTCCAAGAAGGAACCCCCAGAGCATGGCCATGAGTGGAGAGGTCGGAGGTGGGGAAATGGATGGCCACTGGGGGAATTCCCTGATGCTGAAGGTACAAGAAGCAGACACTGAGCCAGGGGTGCCGTTGTAATCACAGCTGATGCCTGTCCTGCCCAGAATCTAGAGAAAGAATCTCATCTTCTAATCTTGCGTTGTAGCCGTTCACGCCAAGAGCCTGGTTGCCATCCTCCACCTGCTCGTTGCTCTGTCTCAGTATTTCCGGGCACCAATCCGACTCCCAGACCATGTTTCCATCCAAGTGGTTGTGGTCCAGGTAAGATAAATGCTACTCTACACACCTTCACTCTTAAGTCACAGAGGCTGAGCTCGGCAACAGCCAAAGCATGTCGAGCGGATACTCAGAAGGACGGGTGAAGGCTACAAGGAATTGGTTGTGTCTGCCTGGGGGGCATCTGGCACCTGTTGCCTTATGTGTGCAAAGAATGAAAGAGTGTGTGCTTGTCTGTAGTGCAGCTTTGTGTCAGTGTGTGTCTGGGCTTTACATGGATCTGCTGGGAGAGTCCCTGTGCAGCGTGTAGCTGACGATGTGCAGTGTATGTGTTTGTGAGGCGTGCGGAGGTGAGCAGGAAGGAAGGTGTTTGCATGAGTCCTGCACTTCCCTGCAAGCTTTGCAAGATCATATTTTTGGTCTAGTGCTGAACAAGCATTGCAAATGAAGGAATGCATATTCGAGACGGTGTGTGTGTGAGGTAGTGTGTGTTGAAGCACATGCGTGTGAAGTGTGTGTAGGCATATGGGTGGGTACATGGGAGGTGTGTGTGTTCAGGCATGTCTATGTTCAAGTGTGTGGGGGTGAGTGAGAGTGTGTGTTCAACTGTGTGTATATGAGGAAATACGTATATGTGTGCGTGAAGGGGAGTGTGTTCAAGCATGTGGGGGATGAAGGTAAGTGTGTATGTGTGTGTTTAAGTTCATGTGTCGGGAGTTTTGTGTGTTCAGTGTGTGTGTGTGTGTGTGTGTGTGTGTGTGTGTGTGAGCATGCAGGCTTGTGCCCTTTGCTGCTGTTTTTTAGTCCGCAAGCAAAGCCCAGCGGGGACTTCAGGTCACCTCGTCCAGACTGTTGGAGTTTCCATTCACATATGGTCGTGCAATTTCCACAGTGAGGGTGTGACCTCTCTCACTGTGGCTAGCTCACTCCACCCCTAACCCATTAAATACTCAAATGCAATTTTATTTTCCAAATCTGTGCCTACTTAGCAAAAGGCCATCGTTGTGTTTGCTTGTCTCTGGCTTTTTGTTGTTGTTGTTTTCCAAATAAATAGTCGGAGAGAGGGTGTGTTCTGCGTGCACGCAGGCCCTGTGTCCCTGGAGCTGTCCAAGGCTCTGCAACAGATAACAGGAGGCAGCTCTGCCATCAGTGAGTGAGAGAAAGCTGTGGGCTGGTTAAGTGTGCCGGATCAGGTCAGGCCTGTTTACAGGACAAAGGGGCTTTGAGCTGTGCGCTCAGGTCAGGTGGTAACCAGGAGGGAGCATTTGACAATTGTGCTCCTAAGCAACGGATCACTCCTGCCCTAATGAGAAAGTCTTTCTTCCACACTGACTGGCACTCAACTCTGCCAGGCCTCATGAAGCTGTGATAGGAATAGGGTACGTTGGTGCTGGCTTCAAGGAGGCAAGGCGATACAGAGGGGACAGAGGGCCGTCCTTGACAGGGCTGAGCTTTGTGGTTCAGACCCTTAAGTGTGGCTGATTGACAGGTGCTCAGAGTCCTTGTCCTTGAGCTCTGTCTTTATCAGACTTTTGGCAGGCATTTTGTGGCCAGCCCAGGGCATCCCGGAGCAAGTGTCTTCTTGAGAAACCCGGACCATCTCTGTTTTGTTATCCTTACCAGCCAATAACACACAAGTCCATCTTGTGTTTGGAAACACTGCCACAGGGAAGGGAGGGGTGGATGGACAGTGGAGCACGGAGGATTTTGAGGTCAGTTAAACTGCGCTGGGATACTCACCTCCAAGACATACAAGTCACAGCACCAAGAGCAGACCTCTGTAACAACTGTGGGCTGTCGGGGGCCAGTGTCATCATCTAGGTGCTGAGCACTGCGTCCCTCTGCTGCAGGGTGCAGATGGAGAGACTGTATCAGCTGCTAGGGGTGGAGAACATGGGGGATTCCTAGCCCCCTCTTCTCAGGTTTCCTCTGACCCTAAAGCATTCAGACAAAGGTTAAAACAAAACAAACAAACAAAGTAGCAGCAACAAATCACCTGAGCGGTACAGGTAAAGCCTGAGTGCTGTGCTGAGTAGCTAGCACAGCCCCTGGGAAGTCCGTAGTTATTTCACAGTTATACATGCAGTTATTCAGCTCATGCATGGCTCTGCTGTCGCTGGTAGAGATTGCTAGGTAAGCTAGCCTTTTATATCTCCTCTCACTGCTGTGCCTTCCAGGTCTTTGTCTGTTCATTTAGTGACTATTTTGTCTTTCTGACCAGGTAAGATGAACAGCTCTCTGGCAGGAATAACAAAACTTACCTGTTGCTTTACTACAGACAAGGGGGGGGGGGGAGAATTGAGCTTCAGAGTCGGTGAGAGACTGCTATTTTGAAGCAGTGGTCCCTGCAAGCTCACATCTCAGACCTTATTTTGAGCTCAATTATCAGCCATCAGAGGCAGTTGTTGGTTTAATTTCTGCTGCAGGGACTTTGGTTAGGGTGAGGGCATGGAAAAGGGGTTATATAAAGTGAGGTGTACATGTGTGTGCGTGTGTGTGTGTGTGTGTGTGTGTGTGTGTGTGTGTGTGAGTTCACAGTGTGATCAGCTTTATCAAGAGAACAGGCTCAGAAGCAGGACTCAGAACTGGCAGAAAATACCTGGTGTGATGGTGCATGACTGTACCAGCACCTGGGAGGCTGAGGCAGGAGGATTGTTGTGAGTTTGAGGCTAGTTTAGACTTGGTAACAAAATTCCAGGTCAGCCTGGGCTACCTAGGGAGGCCCAGTTTTAAAACCATGGAAACAAACCTGGTGGCAAGTAAGCCACTCAGCTGTGGGACGATCTCCCAGGAGCCTCGAGGGCTACAGTGAGGGCTCCCCAACACCTGCTTCCTTCCTGTCTGTAGAAAAGCATTTTATTATGTGTGAACTGGATTTCATGATTTCCTTCCCCCATCCCTTTCCACATCCATTTCCTGTTTCTTCCTCTTCCACTGTGCTCGGCCTACTCTCGCCCAGACTATAATCCAGCCTGCCTCTCCTTCTTCGAAAGGCTTCACCCTGACCCTTTTGCCTGTGGCTATTGAAAATGGGAGTGGTTGTTCCTGGTAGTTTAGGAGGGAGGCTCCAGAAGGCATGTTTCAGCTGATCTTCCTGAACATGGGGGTCCCTCCTTTATTTGATGGGAGAGAGGGTTGGACCGAGATGACGTTTCACTGTGTAGCCCAGGCTGGACTCAAATGCTCAGTTGTCTTGCCATGGCTTCCAGATTAAATGTGTACCACCACACCCTGGCTCAAAGGCTCCTTCTTAGCATTTGTTTTGGCTTTGAGACAGTGGCTTTGCTCTGCCAGCCTTTATGGTGTCCTGCAAGGGTCTGATGCTGGCTGCAAAGGAACCTGGTACAGTGAGCCTTCCTTCTGGCATCTGTCAGAGGGCCTGAGGGAATCCTGTGCTCTTTCATCGGGCCCAAGCTCAACTCTCCAGCCACCCCCCTCCAGGGGGACGGGGTGCTGCCCAGGTGCTAATGGCAGCCACCCCCTTCCAGAATGACCTCTCCCCAGTGTCCAGCTTTCCCCAAAGTTTCCTCCCCTTGGAAAGTATCTCTGACCATCCACCTGGAAGTCCATATAGTACTGAAGGCCAACCTGAACTACATGAGTCCCTGTTCTCTGAAAAGAACAGAGGAAGAGGAAGGGAAGATGAAGAAAGACATCGGCCGGACAAGGCTCAAAGTGGTTGCTTTTCTCAGAGTGAGCCGTGTACTTAGTAACATGTATGTATGCTGCTGCTCACATAGAGTCCCCACGCCAGCACCAAGTGGAGCCTGCTGGAGCTGGAGGGACCTGAGAATGTCGGCCTTCACCTCAACACAGCTGTGCCAGTGACTCGCCCTATAGATCAGTGCCGCTCACAACCTTGGTTCTATCATCAGTGGGCAGCAGCCGGGGCAGAGACTCATCGCTGCTCAGTGCTGAGAATAAGGGGCTGTTGAGTGCTCAGCCCTAAGTGAGACATTGACATCAGTCCCCTCAAGACTCAGGGACTGTCATCAAAGAGCAGGTGGAAAGAATCAAAGAGGCTGAGGATGAGTGCTGGGAAATACTGGCTTCTGGTGGCCGTTTTGCACTCATGAGCTCTGATGGCAGCTGTTTGCCCGCACACAATCACGCCAGCTAGCATTTCAACTTGAGTGAGACTCGGGGCTTCCTAAGGCTCCACCCTTCGTTACAAGAGCTGCTGACCCATGGTGGCTGCTAAAAGAAAGGGAGTCATTTTTCTTTGGGAGCCCACAGCCTCTGGGAGGTTACCCATGTTCCCATGCATGGCCTTACCCTCATGTGTGTGCAGGCAGCAGTGGTGGGCTCAGTGGGATATGCACATAGACATGAAGACTAGAGTGTGAAGTATTTAGAGGGTCCAGGAGGAGCGGGAAGGGGTAGCTAGGTTCAAAATACGTTGTCTACATGCGTAGAATTATCAAAGAATAAACTAAAAAATATTCAGAAAATGAAAAAAGCAAAACGAAACAAAAATCCTCTTTGCCTCTGTCTGAATTCTCCAAGCTGCCTTGCACACCTCCGTCTAGCCGCAGAGCTCCACTCTGCACAGCTCTGCCTCCTGAGAGGCCCCAGCTGGAGGCAGACACACCCAGCCTTTATTTCTACTGGGTTTGCTGTGCCTCAGTCCCCGAGGCAAACAGCTGGCCTCCAAAAGAAATCTTCAATAAAGGAAGGCAGGCTTCACCATCCAGGAATCAGCCTACTTGTTTGGACTAACCGCCAATCGCACTCCGTGATGATGGTGCAGCCAGCTCCCACCCCCCACCCCAAATCACTGCATTTTCCCTTCCTGAATCTTCTCATCTCTTGACCCCCTCCTAAAACATCAGCCTTCTCCACGTCAGGAATGCCAACTGTTTCGGTATTGCTAAAGCCTGTTTTATTCTCTTCCCTTCTCCATTTCAGAAACGAGAAGGGATCCTCCAGTCTCGACAAATCCAAGAGGAAATAACTGGTAACACAGAGTATGTCAACACCATTGTTGCCAGCAAGTCTGTAATGGAACACAGATGTTTCTCTGAAATTCACCCATTTGCTGATATTTAGTTTTCATTTATTGGGATTGCAGGAGGGATTAAGCTACAGCCGATGATTATAGCTTAGCCTTTCCCGTGCATTCAAAACATGCCTCGTGCTGCTTAAGGTACAGCCTTGGGTGGGGAAACAGGGAGAGGAGAATTACCCATGATTGAAAATTCTAATTTTGTGGCACTCCAGGAAAAAAAGTATAACCCCCCAAACAACTAACCAGCATGAAACTGTCATATGTTAAACACGGGGCCAATCAGAATTGTTAATCTTCAAGAGGATGATGTGTTTCTCCCCGCCCTTCTTAAATCTGATTTATTTGGTCATGTGCCGTGACTCAGAAAGCCCTCTCTACCTTACAGATGTCTTTTGGGTTTTGGTTTGGGTTTTTGTTGTTGTTGCTGTTGTTTTAGTTTTTCAAAACAGGGTTTCTCTGTGTAGTCTTGGCTGTCCTGGACTCACTTTGTAGAGGAGGCTGGTCTCAAACTCACAGAGATCCACCTGCCTCTGCCTCCCAGAGTGCTGGGGTTACAGGCGTGTGCCACCGCACCTGGCTTGGTTTTATTTTCCTATTTAGTTTTAGAAATTTGAAGATGAGGAAGTGTAAAAGCTTTGCCATAAGGATGGGGAGATGACAAAGTGTCTGCCCCACAAACGCGCATGAGTTCAGATCCCCAGCACCTGTGTGAAAGGCCGGGCAGAGCTGTGTGCACCTGTTATCCCACCACTGGGGAGGCAGAGACAGGAGGCTCCTGGGACTCGCTGACCATGTGAGCTCTCTTTTGTGTCACACCTACTGTATAACTGAATTCCTTCTCCCTTTCTTTCAGGGCCCTTTCTGGAAGACATGGTGAGTGTGGTGAGCTTGTCTGGCTTTGGTGGCCTAGGGGAAGCCAGTTGGTTCTGCTGTCTGATGTGTGTCTGCCCCAGCTGGGGACACACTGGCTGGGGGTGGGGGGACAACCTAGTGGCATGAAGAACACCCGCTCATCAGCACAGATCTGGCCCCAGCACAGCAGACTTAGCCTGTGCCTGGCATGGAAGTTTAGGAAGAGATGTTTGGACATACTTGGGAGTCCCTACACCGCCTCCTTAATCCCCATCACAGATCCCATCTCCCAGAACTTCAGGATTGTTTGTAGAGGCCCCAAGGGCCAGAGATCACACACTTACCTTCCCAGCAGTCTCAGCTTTGCCCATCAGTGCCCAGGTGGAAAATGCCGACCTTGGGTTCCAGACCCTCCCCAGCCCAGCTTGCTTCCAGAAATGCTCCCTACCCCTGCCTTCATGCCCTTCTGTGGCAGCACCTCTGGTTCTAAGAACCTGGCACCACACTGAGAAGATCCCATGCCAGGAGCATGGCTTGGCTATGATCTGTGAGCCCAAGACTTGGTGACCTCATGAAACATTTTTATTATACTAAAAACTCCATTGGGAGGACGCATGTCTTTTATACCTACCACCCGCCTGGGGAAGGCTTATCTTTCAGATGATGTTTGGTAGAAGAGGAAACTGAGGCACACAGGGGTTGACTTGGAACCCCAGAAAGAGTCTCTTGTTCTATCCTGGAAGGCACTGGGCCCTTGTGCCCTCACCTCTGCCCCTACCAGGACAATTGTCTTGAATGTTAGCCAAAGCAATTTGATGTTTGGATAACAAATGACCAGAGAATGTCAGAAACACTTTAGAGTTGTGACTGCACTGGGACATGGTGGGATAGAAGTGAGGAGGAAGGACCAAGCCCAGGTCAGCCTGCATAGAAGCAAGCGTCACCTGGACAGGGGCTCTGGGCTAAGAATCAGAGATTCCCTGTGGTAGACAGCTACACGCTTCACTGCATGGCGTGTTTCCCTCTTTCAGAGCGCGATGCCTTCGACACGCTGTTCGACCATGCGCCCGACAAGCTCAATGTGGTGAAGAAGGTAGGCCAGTGGTGCCTGGGGCAGCCAGGGATGGGACCCCACACTGCACGAGGAAACCCCAGCTTGCACCTGGGGAGACCTGGACATCTTTTCCCTCTCTTGGTCACTGGTTAGTCATCCTGAGTCCAGCAGGGTGCCCACACCGTCTTCCCACTCACACTGACTCTGTCTTCTCTGCCCCTCACACAGAATTCTTCCTCTCCCTGGGCACAGGAGGTGCTACCAAAGCAGGGATCAGCAAGGGGGATCCATTTTTGTCTCTTGCCCTCTTCTCAATTCCCCTTCTCCTGGATGGCCCAAACGGATACTCTCCATGTCTGTCACCCTGTCTCTCAGAACTCCCAGCCTGTGTCTCATGTGGGCTGCCTAACCAAGAGCCTGGGCCTCTCCATGACCCCAGGGCCCTTCCACACACGGAGGTCTCCACCTCAGTGCCTCTGCGCTTCTCTTTCAGACCCTCATCACGTTCGTGAACAAGCATCTGAATAAACTAAACCTGGAGGTCACAGAACTTGAGACACAGGTGAGTGACAGCTCCAGGGACGAGAAAGCTTTCCAGGCAGAGGGATGAGATGTGGGATGTATTCTTCCCGGAGAGCTGAACCAGGTGGGGGCTTTCCCCATGCTGACTTTAGAACATCACAGGAAGGTCTTCTGTCTAATCTATACGAGACATGCAATACGTGGCCAAGCTTACTCTCTCTCCACCCCTGAATAGCTCCCTCCAAACAAGTTTGCTGTCTCGAATCACCACTGTCCGCTGGCTAAATGCAGGGAGTTTTAGGAGCAGCACCCTATATTCTTCTGTTCAGAGGGGGATCTTGAAGTGATATTGGTTGGAGCAACTAAAATGGGGTTGTGTCACGGTTAGAGGACAGTCACCACTGTTTTCCCCTGCCCTGTGCTGAATTATCTGTCCTGTCTTTAACCCGCAGCCTCTAACACTCACCCTTTCTTGGAAGGACATAGGTAGGGTTTTGTCATTATTTTACTCTTTGATCGGTTCATACATGTATATAATACATTTAGACCATACCTACCTTATTCTCTCTTCCCATCTCCTCCCAGACACCCCAATCCCCCTTCCAACTTTATGTTTTCCTCTTCTTTTTTTTTTTTTTTTTCTTTTTTTAATAACCTACTGAGTTCAGTTAGAACCGCCCAAATTCACCTAGGCATAGGGCCATCCATTGGGCCAGAGGCAACCTACCAAAGAGCTCACCTCTGAAGAAAACTTACCCCTTTCCCCCCAGCAGCTCCTCAGCTAGGGCTGGGGCACTGTAACACGCCCCCCCCCAAGATGGCAGTGGTGATTTGGAAAAGTGCCAAGCAAATGATCTGTAGGCCATGCAAGACTGTTCACTGCCCAGCCCAGCACTCTTAGGAGACACTAGCCCTACTACAGTAGTAAAAGAGACTACCAAGTGGTGTCTCCTGCCCCCTGGCCAGAGCCTGCTGCAGTTATACATAACAGCTAGGCTGGCCTTTGTGTACCCGAGTCCCCGAGCCTCTCATTCTAGGTGAGCTGCCGCTGCCTGATGTGCAGTGTGAGCGTTTTCTGTCCTATTGAGCCTACTCCAGGCCTCGCTGGGCTCTCTTCCTGTATGTCTGAACTCTGGGACAATCCAGAAGAGTCCTAGAAAAGTAGCTGAGATGATCTCTGGAAGGTCCCAGCGTCTCAGGGCCAGGGCTGCTGTCTGAGCGGGCACTGCTTAGCACTCTGGCATCTGTCCGCAGCATCTGTCCCACCTCCTTCCCACCTAGTCTGCAGAACCAGCAGGCAGGGAGCCACCATCTGCCTTTCCCTCTGAGCAGAGTCATCCTAGCCCTCCTGGCTCACAGGCTGGTTGCATTCCACTTAGCCTACTCCAGCCACAGCCAGGCCCAGGCTTGCTGCTTGCCTCACTGCAGAGGGCTCTGATCTCCACAGATTCTGAGCTCCACTCTCCAGGTGGCATGGGATGCCTGGAACAGGCCTCACCTGCCCAAAGTGACCCAGGAGAGTATGGAGGACTGCTTCAGTTCCAGCTGAGCTTGAGGCCCCCTGTGTCATCTGCCTCATTCTAAGAAGTTTAATGAAGATGCTCCAGACCCATTTCACTAGTCCATTTCACTCTCTTAATAGGGCAACAGTAGGAAGTATGGCTTGCAAACTCTAGCATCTGTGGTCTACAGACAGGTGGTGGCCCAGCATCCTCTGAGGGGTGCTAGGATATGAGATAAGCACCTGACTGAGACATCTCTGCTCACCTCAACACCGAGTCCTTCCAAAATGCCCCGATCACCCAGGATCTGCAGGCTCGCCTCCCTAGAACAAAGCGTTCTATACTTAGCCCAAGAGTCTGGTCTTTGGGCTCAGTTCCCCACCCCCAGTAGCTCCATTTCCTTGAAAGGGACTAGACCTCAAGCCCCTTTCTGTGGCCCTTAACAGAGTTCTGTTTGGTCAGCAAGAATCCCAGTCACTTTGTCATTTTCCAGACAGCGAAGCAGGTCCCCAGGTGCTTTAGACACTGTAATTCTATACTTTACTAGTCTGCCTGTGGAATCCCAAGGAAGGGACACAGAAGCCAGGCTCAGGTGTTGCCACCACGTTCTCTCTCCCGAAGCAGAGTAACTGAGGACCCTCACGTCACTCTCCTTGCCCGTCATCTGGCCTCCCTCCTGACACCTCCGTGCAGTGGTGCCCCTTCCAAACAGCAGGGTGGCCAGCCCCTGCACCTCACTTTTCTCACCTGGAGAGTGGGGTGCATTTGTTCAGTGTCCATTCCACGGGATTTGCTGAGGACTAAGCTAGGCCTCTCCCACCTTGGCCCCCCAGGAGCTCCCCACCTCCCCTTGCCCTCGCTCACACCAGCAGCCTGCCTTGGGTGGCCTTGGGTGGTGAAGGCGCCTCCTGCTGATGCCTGGCTCTCCCCGCAGTTTGCAGACGGGGTCTACCTGGTGCTGCTCATGGGGCTCCTCGAGGGCTACTTCGTGCCCCTGCACAGCTTCTTCCTGACCCCCGACAGCTTTGAACAGAAGGTAAGGAGGAGGGACCCTGGGGGAGCCCACAGCCCGTGCTCAGCTCACCTACGCTGGGCCTGCCCAGGGCGAGGTGGACGCGGGCTCCTGGCCAGGCCTCTGCTGGCTGGAGTCAGAGCCTCTCTGGAGAGCCTCCTGCAGGCTCCAGGCATCCTGAACCCTGTTCTTTGCCTTTCATCTGTCCCTGCCATGTGCTCCTGTGGATGCACAGCCAGCCTTGTCTCTGTCAGAGGTGACAGCAAAGGTAGCTCCCGGGCCAGTTAGCCCTGAGGTCCACAGCCAGGCTGGTTCTTCTGTGCATTGTGTGTGTGTATGTGCACACGTGTGTACTTTGGTGCTGTAGAGGCCAGATAAGGGCACTGAGTCCCCCGGTGCTGGCAGTTGTGAGCCACGTGGGTGCTAAGAACAAAACTCAGGCCCTCTTAACCGATTAGCCATCTTTCTAAGCCCTGGGTCTTTTCTGTTTTGGTGGAGGGAAGAGAGGCTGTTTGAGACGAAGGTCACCCTGTAGCCCAGACTGGCCTGGGACTTAGATTGTAATGAAAGCTGGCCTCAGACTCACAGCAGTGTTCCTGCCTTATTGTCCTAAATGCTGGCATTACAGGAGTGTGTGAGCGTGCCAGTGAGTGTGTGTGTATGAGTGTATACATGAGTATATGTGTGAACGCGTGTGTGCATGTATGTGTGTGTGTGTGTGTGTGTGTTGCTAGAAAGTGAGATGAGTCTCCAGCCCCTTTGTAAACAACCGGGTGCTTTTGTTTTGTTTTGGGCTAGTCTGGTTCTGCAGCCCCTCGGAGCCCGCCGCTATCCTGCCTGACTGGACAAAAGGCATTTGGTGGAGGGCGCCTTGAACCCGCCTTGCCACCTGACCCTGACAAATATATTCAGGTTATCCCTGGATTTGGAGTCCTGACAATTGATGCGGGGATGGAGTGGGACAGAAAGAGCCCTCATGGTGGTGGCTAAGATCAGCACGGCCACTCTCAGCACAGCCAGCCCATTTTTCTAGCCACAGACAGACCAGCCTCAGGCCCGTAGCTATGGTGCAAGGCTCCCAGGCTCTCCAGGAGTAGGTCCTAGGGTCCTGGAAACAGGATCCTGGCACCCCAGGGCCCTGGGGTCCCGGAGGTGTGCACTGACATATCCACTGCACCTGTCTTGCCAGGTCCTGAATGTCTCCTTTGCCTTTGAGCTCATGCAAGATGGAGGGCTGGAAAAGCCTAAGCCTAGGCCGGAAGGTACTTTGCCCTTCCCTGGGTCTGTGACGGTGGGGTGGGACCCTCATTTATGGGGTCTGGGTGACAAATACAGTAATCTCTCAGTATATATGGGCAGTTTGTTCTAAAACCCTACAAGAATACCAGAGTCCAAGGACAGGCAAGTCCCTTAAGATGGTTGGGTGTGGGCATAGAATCCAGGCTCGCTCTCCCACATTCATTCAGCCACCTGTGCAACTGTTAATTACATCTATCGCCATGTGAGTATTATGGAAATAGTTGTTATGTGGCTTTGTTGAGGAAATAATGACATGAGGGAAAGTCTGACCTGTTCAGTAGAGATGCAGTCTCTCTCTCTCCCTCTCTCTAAGCATGTGTTTCCTTCTCCCTTCTCTCTCTATTTCTTTTCCTCTCTGTCTCTCTGTGTCTCACTTTCTCAGAGGTGTGTGTGTGTGTGTGTGTGTGTACACAGAGGCCACAGAGGGTCCTCCTCTGTCACTTTCTACCTTTGAGGCAGGGTCTCCTTGAACCTGGAGCTTTGGGGTTTGTTTTTTTGTCTTGTTTTGTTTTTCCCAGCAAGGCTAGCAGCCAGCAAGCCCCAGGAATCCTCTCACAGCATACAGGCCCTCTCCCAGATTGCTGGGGATATGGATATGAGCTCAGGTCCTTCGGGTTGTGAAACAGACGCTCCTAAGCACTGAGCTGTCACTCCGGCCTTAAAACTTTCTAAAAATGTTTTCCACACACGTTGCCTGTATCCACACACATGGATGAGAGGGTACAGAGGGTCACTGTGTGAGATCGGGGAAGACAAAGCAGACGTGCATGCTCAGGCACACCTGCAGTGCTGCCACTTGGCTGCGAGTGTGCGTTTGAGAGCGCAAGGCACGCCACTGTTCGCCGCCACCCCGGTACACACTCTCCGTGGCACTTGCTGCAGTTCTCCATGGAGTCGGCGCTGGGAGGTTGACACTGGGCTGCAGGTAACATCTGTCAGGCTGGGACTCCGAGAAGGCCATCCACGGGGCTTTGTGCCTGCGCCTTCCTGGTCACCAAAAGGCATGGGGCAGCCAAAGGGCACGGTTCCTGCACCAAGCCGCTTCCTTGCCTCCTGTCCAAGGTCTGCCTTCCAGACCCTGCACCTACACGGTGACACTTGTCTCGCCAGTCTGAAACACTGCACGTCATCATACGCAGTAAAGAGAAGTCTGCCCCTATCCTCAAGGCTCCTGCCCCCAACCGGAGGAAGGAAAGCATCATTAGCTGCCCAAATCATGTCATGGGAGTGGTCAAGGCAGAGTAACACAGAGGCTGTGTGGTCGGAGGACAGGGTCCCTTTCTGTCTGGGTATAGTAAGGAGCAGTGTGATAGACCCCAGGACAGTCAGGATACAACAGAATGTCTGGCAAGAAGTATGATTGACACCAGGGTGAAGGAATAAACCATGGGCCCGGACAGGGACAGGGACCCTAGTTTGTGATTCCTGCAGGCCTGGGTCCTATCAGCTCAGCTGATTACGCTCAGTGCTTCCTTCACACCTTGTCCCATGCCCATAGAGTGATGGTGCCCCCAGGAGCATTCTCCCTGGCCAGCTTCTCCTTCCTAATGCTCCTATGGATGAGCTCTAGCATCCTACAGCAGCTCCAGCTCCTGGCTTGGAATGCACTGGTTCGTTTCCTTATATTTTGGGTTGTGAGCTTAGCCTTTAACGGCTGAGCCGTCGCTCCAGCCCCAGCTTCACTTTCTGTGGTTGGCTCCTTCAGCTGCTTTGTGGAAACTTCCAGCCTGCAGACCGGAGAGGCCTGTCCTGATGCGTTGGTGTGTGGCCTTTGTTTCCCTCTGGACAGGGAGAACTCCCCCAGTGTCCGTCTATAGGGCTATTTTGTGTATGGATGAGCTTTCGAATGTAATTATTGACCCACTTACTTAATCTGAAGCTTCCCGAGCGACGGCAGTGGAAAAACACATGTGTCTTATTTGTTGTTGCCCTGGGCATCGTGCCCATGCAGAAAATTTCCAGGGCGTAAAGGGGGGGTTGCTGAAGTGGTGCTCTGTGAGGCTGGACTCGGTAAGCAGCCAATCCCAGCATTCCCTCTGGCTTCCCTCTTTCTTCCTGGGAGATGTGACTTCCTAGTCTACACTGCAGACATTATGGGTCCTTCAAGGATGTCTCCAGGTCCAGACACCATGATGGAGACATTTCTCGTGGCAAGCTGCTGAGTCAGGAGTCCTCAGAGCTCTGTAATTCACACCCACCCCCATGCTGCCTGGGCTCCAGAGCCTCTCAGGGATCTAACAAGCTTAAGCATCACATTCATAGCCAATGGAGCAACTGATATCCAGGTGAGGAACCAGCCTAGGGGCACAGGACTGTAATCCCCAGAACACAGGAACAAGAGAGGCTGAAGTAGGACTTAGAGAGTGATTCAAAGCCAACCTTAGTGAGACACTGTCTCAAACTAACATGTAAATGAAGGCTGAGGATAGTACCTGGGTTTAATACCCAGTATGGATGAGAGAGGAAAGGAAGGGAATTGAGGAGAGAAAAAGAAGGGAGGGTCAGAAAATCAAGGAGGAGAAATGAGAATGGGGACTATTGATGTAAGACTAGGGTTTGTTATTGAGGGCTACACGTCTTCAAATGCGCATGTCCCGCTATTCCCACCATTCAAGGGGCCTCATCATTGAATATGGTCAAGATCCCAGTGTGCCAGGCAGTATGGGACTCGGGAGAAGCCCAGTGCGGTCAGGATCAAACTGTGGACAGCCAGCGTGACATACACAAACCGAGAGGGGTCTGCCAGCTGGGACAGGCTGTGCAGCGAGCACCAGCCAATGGCAGGGCAGTTGGCCTTGTCAGCCGCCTTCCCCATAGTCCTGGATTAATTACAGTGTGCAGAGCTGACAGTAATAGTTTCCTTGAAATCAGATCTTCTCAAAGACATGGAGCCATAGAAAGTGCAGGGGCAAGGGGGAACAGCCGCAGCTATGTTGGAAAACTGTCTTCATCTGATGTTGTTGGGAATCTCCAACACCCTGCATGGCAAGCAAGGTACCCCATGCCCCAAGGGTCCCCACCGTACTCTTTGTATAACCTATACACATTACCTTGGCAAAAGGAACTTGGCAGATATTGAACTGGTGCTCTTGAAACAAGAAGATCCTTCCAGACCATTCCAGGAGCCCCCATATCGTCACAGCCATCCTGACAAAGCTACAAGAACATCAGAGTGATGGGGTGTGAGGCAGGCTTGCCTGGCCACTGCTGACTGGAAGTGGAAAGGGGCCACAAGCCAAGGCACTCGGGCAGAATCAGTGGCGGGGGAAGCCAGTGGGAAGGGTTCTACCCTGAGCCGTAGAGACCAAGTCAGTGCCTTGACTGCAGCCCAGAGAAGCCCACTGGGGACTTTTGACACCTAGAACTGGGAGGTGACAAATCTGTGTTGTAGGTCACCAGATCTCAGATTATTTGTTACAACAGGAACAGGAAGTTAGAATACCCTACGGTCCCACAGCTCCATTCACAGGTATGCGTGGCCACAGGAGAGAATTCCAACGGTAGAGCCCTTTCACTTTGCTGGTGGCACTGTCCATTAGTCCCGCCCCTGTGGAAAATGGTAGGGGGTCATCCTCAGAAAACTATAAATGGAGTTTCTATGCAATGTAGCAAGCCCACTACTGGGACTGGAGATGAATTGAGTGTGTCAGAGACATACCTGCAGGCGCCTGTTCTCTGCAGCTTGAGTCACAGCAGCTGGAAGATGGAAGAGACCTAAGTGCCTGTCAGTGGATAAACAGGAACTGTGGAGTACCGTTCAGCCGTGAAAGAGGTTGAATTGTTGCTGTTTGTAGCAACATACATAAACTGGAGGATATGAGCTTAAGTGAAATAAGCCAGATGGGAAAGGCAAATACCTTGCCATCTTTGTCATGTGCAGGATCCAAAGGAGGTGATCTCACAGAAATCAAAAGCGGGGTAATGCTCATCAGAAGCTTGGGGTGCAGGGGAGCAGGTGTGAGACAATTTTTGAATGTTCTCAAAACAAAGGAATAACTAGTGATAAGCATACTAATTATATTGCTTAATCATCACGTAAAAGATTCACAAACAGAGATACGTCATGGAAGCCGACAACTACTCAGTATGTTCTATTAAGCAGGGGGAAAAAAAGTTGAGTCGTTGTGGAGGTGCACGCTTTCAATCCCAGGACTCAGGAGGCAGAGGCAGCCAGATCTCTGTGAGCTTGAGGCTAGCCTGGTTTACAGAGCTAGTTTAGGACAGCCAAGGCTGCACAAACAAACCCTGTCTAAAACAAAATTAATTATCTAAAAAAGTAGGATTGGCAAGATGGCTCAGTACACAAAGGTGCTTGCTACCAAGCCTGACAGCTGAGTTTCCCTAGAACCCATGTGGTAGCAGAACAGAAGCAACTCCCTAAAATTGTCTCCTGATTTCCAGTCCTGTACTCAAATAGATGAATATTATTATAATAAATAATAAAAAAATATGTGCCCATAATATCTTCAACTTGTATGGTTCCTGGATAGGTGGAGTCCCTGGTTCCCAGGAGAAGGAAGAGGAGCTAGGGAACCCTTTCCCTAGCCCAGGGCTGTTTTCTCCTAGAGCAGTTTTGGCTCTGACCTGGTTCTCCTTAGCCTCGGCCCTGGCTGTATGCTCCCAGAGAGTAGTTCTGGACCAGCCACTGAGGTCACTTATCTCACGGTTGATTCAACTGGGGCTTTGACGGACTCTGTTTACATAGCAGTAAGCATCTGTATGTTCCCAGGCACCCGCAGCCTTTCCCCTGCGGACATAGCTCAGTCTCTGGGTGCTCTGCTAATCTGCCTGGGTTAGCCTAGATGCCCAGCATTGGCTTTCTTGGTGAGAACATATACAAAGCATCTATCCCTTCATTTCCACATGTACCTGGTAATGGTGACGGAGACGGAGAATCAACTCAGAACATCTAAGGAAGCAGGGCTTCTCCATGAATAGCGACCCCTGCCAATTCTGTGCGTGCATGACACAGCTGTATGTACCAGCTCTGTTAATGAGCAATGGTGGGAACACTGGAAGGTTTTTATTAAATATGTACCTAATGCATTCTAGGCATTCATCATAAAGCTGTTGCCAGTTTTACCAGTAAAAAAACAGGTCCAGAGAAGTTGACCACTGGGATATCAGGGGGTGGGGAAGATGGGCATCAAACCTTAGTTGACGTTAAGTTGAAATAGAATGGCCAGTGCAGATGTCCTCTCTTGTTGAACACTGGTTTTCCCTGTCAATTTCAGAATTCACCTGGCTTTAACAGGCAGAGGCAGAGGCTGGATGGTTTAGAGCACTTGCTGCTATTCCAGAGGCCCTAGGTTTGGTTCCCAGCTCCCACATCAGGCAGCACAAGCATGCCTAACTCAGCTGCAGGGGATCTGGCGCCCTCTTCTGGCCTCCATGGGTACCTGCACACATGAGGTACACGTACAGATATGCAGGTACACATACAAACACATGTTGAGAAGAGAAGAAAGAGAAAAGATAAATTCCCTGAATCTGTAGACCTGCCTTCCCAGAGCTGTCCCCAGTGTGTAATCCCAGTGTTCGCAACCCCCCATGAGTGAAGAGAACAGGAATCAGCCCAGATTCTATAAAACTGCACCAGGAAGAAGGTGATTCTGCTGGGACTTGAGGCAGCACAAGCAGGGCACCATGGCAGGGCCCTGCCACCAGCCAGGATCTCAAGTGGAGACCGAAAAGAAGCCAAAAGGGGAAGCTTTGGGCTCCATGCCTCTCCAGCTGTCCTGGTAGCCCATTCTCTGTCAGTAGGGGATTTGAGTGTGCATCTGGACACAGCTGGGGTAGAGTAGGCTTGGTCTGCAAGCAGGATCCCAGAATCAGACATGAGGAGAGGCCTCTAAGGCAGTCTGCAGCTCGGGACCCTCGTCCTGCAGCTGTGTAGTGCTTGGAGCCTGAGTCTAGACTTCAGGCATGCGGCTGTTGGAGCTGCAGCCACAGTCTCAAAGCCAAGAGAACCCCCACCAGCCCTCCAGGGGCTCTGACTTCCCACCTTCTCCCCAGTGGTTTTGGACCATCTCTCCCACCTTGGAGCCCACGTTAGGTATTATCTTAGGGCACCTGCCTCATGTGACCTGTGACCTTCACGCTTATACTTTCAAATGCTATTTTTAAACGACACAGGAACAGAGAGGCAGCCCACCTAGGTCAGGACAGGAGGGTTGCAACTGTCTTACATGCCCTGTGCCTGCCTTCCATGGCACAGTCCTCTTTCCTCCCAGCCTCCCTCTCTAAGGCGCCTGCTGTCCTCATTTCCCTCATTAGCGCCTCGTGATACCCAGCCTTTCATAGTCACTGTGTTTGTTGGGCTTTAGTTTGCAGCCCACCTGTGCATTCCTAGATAGCAGAATTGCCTTTTCTTCCTACGTTTACTCTAGTTCTTCAAAGAAAGGCTCACTGAGGAAGGACAGAGGGGAAGAAGGTGGAGGAGCCTACAGAGAGTCGAGGGGCACCTGGAAAAGGCTGTGACGGGGAAGTAGATGGATAAGGGTGTGGAAGGAAGAAGGAAGCTAGTTGCTAGCCTCCCTCCACCCTGTGCAGGCCTGTGTCCTGTGCCCTGTGCCCTGTGTGGTTCACCTTTCTTCTCCTCTTCCTCCTCCCTCTCCTTCTTCCTTCTCTTCCTCTTTGACTCAGACTCAGAGATCAGAGATCCACCTGCCTCTGCCTCCCAAGTACTGGGATTAAAGGCATGCACCAACACACTCAGCTCAGGTGTCCCCTTCTCCAAAAACACTCTCATGCACTGGATGAAGGTAGAAGCTGGGAGAAGAGCCTTAGGGACAGATGAGATGGGCCAGAGCCAAGGCCAACACCCCTCTCACCCGGAGCTGCCGTGCGCATGGTGAAGTCACACTCTGGGTGCCTGCCTTGTTTCCATGGGACTGAAACCCTAATATCTGGGCCCTTCTGCCCTTATTGTTTGCCTATTCTGAGCTCACACTGCCCACCCACCCACCTCTGCACACCCAGCTGTCCCTGATGGCCATGAGCCGCATCTGAGGACCATGCCGGACAGATGAGGATGAGTGATGGATGGCAGGGGACCATCAGTGCCAACTTTAGGGTGTATGGCCCACAGAGGCCATTGATGAGTTCTGTCTCTCCGCAGACATTGTCAACTGTGACCTGAAGTCCACGCTGCGAGTGCTGTACAACCTCTTCACCAAGTACCGGAACGTGGAGTGAGGATCTGGGCTGCCTCCCGCTGCCCGGCCATCTCTCGTGCAGGCCATCTGGACCAGCTTCCCAACTGCCTTGCCCTGCTCGCTCCTGTCTCTTGCTCTACGCTCTCCCACAAGCCCAGTGACCACCCAGACATAGTGGACGTTAAAATCAGTAAGGAAGTGTCCACTAAGACTATCTGAAGGTCCTGGGGACTGAACCAGGAGTGACTTGGGAAATTGTCCCCATCCAAATTCAGGCCCCAGATGATCCTACATTTTCTGTGGGAATCAGGACAGCCTAGAGACAGTCCTCCAGAGCACAGAAATAAAAATCAGAGCTAATCCCCGCACTAAGGGAGTGAGGTACGTCTCTACTATGTTCAAGCTCATAGCTTCACGCCCCCATTAAAGGAGATACATAGATGAGGAAACTGAGGCCCAGAGATGCAAAGGTTTGCTACCGATTAGCAGCTATTTTTCCTCTCTGGGTAACTTGCTGGTTAATACCCGGTCGACTGCATTCCATTCTGTGTGTGCCCTCACGTGTGTTCATCCCCTCGCAGAGCCGCCTTAACCTGCACACACCTGCATCCTCTAGCAGAGAAGACGCTCTGATCGCAGCCTAGGGCACACCAGGTCAGGGCTGGGTGATTTCGAACTAAAATTGCCAAATTGAATTTAGCTCAATTAATACTGTGTATGTGTGTGTAGCAGGAACCTCGTCCCTCAAATCCTTTGTACAGATGAAAATTACCCTTAATTCCTTCAGATTGGTAATAAGCCCACGCTCCGGTTGCAGGATGACATTTGGGAAGGGTTCTGTTCGGAATTAATAGAGTGCCCATTTTGCAGCCTTTTTGCTTGATTGCATGTAATGGATGTGCCCTATATTTTCCTGCAAAATAAGTACGCAATTCATTATCGTTAGGAAAATGTAGGGTATAGTTGCGCATAGCAGAGAGCTGGCCACAGACCCATTGGAGCATCACCTGAGAAGTAGGGCTTGTCAACAGGGACCCTTGAACTAAAAAAAAAAAAAAAAAAAAAAAAAAAAAAAAAAAAGACTGCCTTTTTGCCTTCTAATTGGTCATTTAGACCATTCTGGCTAAGTCTGCCCCCACGCAATTACTGGCTAATTCTAGGCGCGGAAAATGTCAGCCATTTAAACCAAAGCTCAGTATCTCGTCTCCTCACTCGGGTAACTTAAGGGTTTCTGGTCCCATATCTCTTCACTCAGACCTGACTTTGAAGGGTAGAGTTGTGCTGTAGCAGTCTGCACTGAGGCCCTGCAGAGAAAGCAAAGAAGCTGGTGGATAGAGAAAGGGTCAGAAAAAAAAGTTGGGGTGGGAAGCTAGAATCCAGAGCTGCGGTACGGCACCTAACTCTCGTGCCTTCAACTGAGAAGGCCATGGGACAATGAACTGCACCACTGCTGTCTTCTCACGGCTCTCAGTGTGACAGGGAGATGCCAGCTTGGGTTGCCTCCTCCAGAAGTGTCTAACTACCTTGTCCTTGTCTTAGCTACGTCTCTCACTGGAACAAAATCTTCTGATAAAAGCAACTTCAGGGAAGAAGGGCCTATTTCGGCTCATGGTATAAAGGCACACAGCCTGTCATGGAGGGCAAAGCATGGCAGCAGGAGACGCCATGGCAGCCAGGACCCCTCACCTCGCATGTTGTCAGAGTGAGGAGAGAACACACAAGGAGTGGGGCTGAGTTATCAGACCCCAAGGCCCTTCTCCAGCGAGGCTCCACCTTTTGAAGGTCTCACAATTTCTCACAACAGTGCCACCAGCTGAGGACCAAGTGTTCAAAATGAGACACTTCCCACGTGCCAACTGAAACATCTGGTGAAGCCCTCCATAATTTGAGGACTCGCTAAGATGGCTTCCTAGACTCTGGCCTCCCTGCTGTTCATGGCATTCCCAGAGTGCTCTTGTCTCTTTTTGTACTGACCATCCAGGGCAGCTCAGAACCCAGAGTGTTTAGATCCACTGTGCCTCTCCCCAACTCTTTGTTCTAGGAATTGTTGCTCAGCACTGTGAGCATCTAAGATGTGAAGGCAATGTACTGTCTAATGTCGATCTGTGTACAAGACCAGAATTCTTCTATGCATAATTAATGAACTATCGTATTTTTCATTAGCTTTATTGCTGGTCTCATGCTCCTTTAAATTCCTGGTAGTAAACTGATATGAATGACGGCTTGGTGTCTGTGAGCAGCACTGACGTAGGACGAAGTAAGGCCTGCATCTGCTTGAACGTGCTTTGCTGTCAGGATTGGGCCTTGTTCCTGGTACTCAAGCTGTTAGTACACAGTATTCTTCCTAAGGGCACTCCTTTGGGGTTTTATATTATCTGCAGAAGGAAACCACATCAGAACTCGGAAACTTTCTTAATAGCATGTCAGTGTACCCAACAACTGGGTGTCAGGACTACAGTCTTTGCCTCAGTCCTGTGCTCAAGGCCTATGCCTGGTTTTATAACCCTGTTGTCTCATGGAGATGGGTGTTTTCCTTTAGATTCTAGGATCTCGTACTTAAGACACAGGCCTGGTTTTGAAGAAGAGACATTGTCAATATTAGTAATCAAACAGCTTTCATCTCCTAAAATAAAAGGGGGGGGGGGGAGAAGAAACTGAGACAAGAATCATTCTGGCTCACAGTCTGGGGGTACAGGGTCGGGGTGGTGGAAGGCTTGGCTGCAGGAGTGAGGCACTGGCTGCGTCTGCAGATGGGAAGCAGAGAGAGGTGAAGGCCGGTGCTCAGCCTACTGGCTTTTCATTCAGTCTGGAAGTCCAGCCTAGGGAATGGCGCCCCCACGCTCGGGTGAGTCTTTCCCCTCTCAGCTAATCATTGTTGTTTTTAATAACTGATACATGAGTAACACAGAACTCCAGAAACAGGAGTGATGTGTGATTAAAACCCTAAGTGTCCGTCTCTACCTATCCTTGGAGATGACTCTCCATCCATATCTTCTGCATGATTCCAGAAAGACTCTGTGCAAATAAAGCCTGAATGTACGTGCAAAATTTTCGCTGTGGTTTTTTTTTTTTTCCAATATATATATTCTCCTATGGCATTGTTTTCCATTGTGTTAAATCTTGCAGTTCATCTTCCATGAGACATTAAATGAACAGTGTTAAATCTTCTAAATTGTTTCACATAGAGAATTTACACGTTTTTAAAATGAGAGTCTGAATACTTTGCTCATGCCAACGCAGAGCTCTAGTCTGCTTGAGGAAGGAGGGAAGCTGCAGCACAGGGGATGAAGGCAGCATCCTCAGAACAGGAGCTGAAGACACCATCACAGGCATCTCATGCTCCTGGCGCAGAAGTTTTCTGAATCTTCCTTTGGGACATAATGGCAAACTGTGTTTTTTGTGGCTGATGATCTGGGGTCTGGACCCAGGGTCTTATATGTGTTAAACATCCTCTACCTCGGAGCCACACACACACACACACACACACACACACACACACACACACACCCCAAATCAAATTGTGTATAATTTGATTAAGGTTTCATTTTTGCACACAATTAGGTCAACTAACTGGCAATTGACTAAGAAAGCCTTTTAAAGGTTACTGCGTCCCTGCAATCCTGTGAAATCCAGCTGCCTGCCAGGCTACAAGAAAAGACGTAGCTCCCGTGTGCAGGTAGACTTAGTGTATCTCCAACTCAGGGAGGCGGCCTCGCTATCGGCCGCCATCAGCATGGCGTTGGTTGTTTGCAGCTTCCAGCCACTGCCACAGGGACGTTTTAATTATGAATCAGCATTGTCATTATCAGCTCATTTTGTTGTGGGCTGCTTGGTTAACCCTGCAGAGGATATTGAAGCTTATTTACATCAACAGAATTCCAGGGCTGTAATTTCCCAATAACTAGACTCTCCAACATGTATACATTGTGGTCCCCATATGAATCACCCAGCACATGTATACATCAGCCACCCCCGGCCCCCCAAATTAGCACTCATTTATTTTTCCACTGGAAAATGAAACTAGATGGCATCCATAGGTCAGAGGGTTTTATGCTGCCTGAGGAGCAAACTCAGACTCACTGCCTTTTGTACAGCCCCACAGGAATCTAAGCTGGGTGCCCCATCCTACTCTTGCAAGAGAAATAAGTCCCCCTCCCAACCTTCTCTAATCTAAGCGTTACCCACAAGATTCACTTGGCTCTACTAGAAAATACAGGACAGTCCTACAAACACTGGAACCAGGAGAAGCACAAAGGGTCAAGGTTGATTGACACACTCACTGACTGTATAAAATTTTAAGAAAAGTATTTTAACTATTTTTTTGTATGTGAGTGTTTCGTCCATATGTATGTATGTGCAGCACATACATACATGTGTCCCCAGAGATGTCAGAAGAAGGCATCAGATCCCCTAGAACTGGAGTTCTGGATGGTTGTAAGCCACTGTGTGGATATTGGACAAACCAGGGTCGTCTCGAAGAGCAGCGGGTACGCCTAACCTCTCAGCAACCTCTTCCACCAAGAAAATGGAGGAGGTGGCACAGGTTTGTGTGGGGAAAGAGTCTTTCATAAAAGATATTTAGGTATCTGGGGTGGCTCTGGGATCCAGCAATCCCAGGACACAAAGGGATAGCCATACTAAAACCTGTGGAAGTGATCTGATTTGGATTTGGGGGTCCAAGGAGGCTTGTGGAAATGTGACATTCTAAAATCACACCTGTGCCTCAGCTGAAGACGTGAGGGAGCCTCTATCCACACCCTATGAGGCAGGAGAAAGCTGAGTTCTGGAAAGAACTGACAGAGACCAGGAGAGCCACAGTACAGAGTGCAGGAAAAGAGGGGAGGGGTATCGGATCACTTGGTGAAAGAGCACAGCATCTATCACACTAACAATGTAACCTTCCTGCTCTAGGGGGAAAGCTGACACACCCCTCACCTCCCTTCCAAAGTCATGGCTACTGAGCAAAGGGAACTGGAGGAGGAGGGGAGGCTTCCACCCACCCCGCTTTCAGCCCCAAAGTGCCCTCAGTCCATACCCACCTCCCCTGAGGCTGCAAAGAGGGGGCACTTCCTGGCCACCCCAATCTCTCTGTCGTCCATAGAAAAGGGCTAAGAGCGCCCACACCCGGTGGGGGGAGCATCTGTAGAGGTGAAATGGGACAGGAGACTATGGTGCTCCATAAGGCCCAGTGCCCCAACCTTCTCATCTCAGAGGACACCTGCTTCCTTCCTGTGTGGCTCAAGAAATGCTGTCACTCCTCCTGAGTGGGGTGCAGGCTAGCCCACAGATATTAAAACTGTAGATGCTCAAGTGTTCATATAAAATAGTGCAGTGTTCACGTAGGGTCTTAGGAAATGCTCCTGTGTGTTGTCCTCTTGCAACTTATAAGACTTCCTAACGCTACAGGCTATGGGAGAAGGTGTCATTCTGTACTGTTTGGGACACAATGACAATAAAAAAGATCTTCCTATGCTCAGTACAGAAACACAATTTTTCTTCTCGTTAAAAAAATTCATATTTAATGTTTATTTATAGGGAAGGGACATAAGAACTTGCCACAGCATTCGTATGGGAGTCAGAGGACAGCTTGTGAGAGTCAGTTCTTCTCCCACAAAGAGAAGAATTCAAGTTGTCGAACTTGGCAGCAAGTGCCTTTACCCGTGGAGCCCTCCCCCAGCCCCTTCCCTGCGTGTTTGAGCTGCTGTTGGCTGAATGTGTGGTTGCAGAACCCATAAACAGCCTATTTATTAAACTCCTAGATGTAGGGCTAACTAATTTCATTCCCAGGCTGGCAAGATGGCTCAGGACTAGCCATCAGGCCTGATGATTCAAGTTTGATCTGCAGGACCAGCAGAGAGCCAGCATGGAAGGAGAAGACTGACTCCCCCAAGTCAGTCTCTGATGTCCACATACATGCTGTGGCACACACGTGATAAATGAACATACTCTGAAAAAGGATTTGATTTTCGAATTCCCCCTAAACATGGTGCATAATTTTTCATAGTGCTAGCGCCTTACATAACGTCTACCAAAAAGATCACTAAGAGCTTGTGAAGTTCTGTTCTTTTCTCTGAGGGTGTTTATTTTAGACATGAAAGTCCCGGTTGGTCTGCGGCTGGACATATAGCTGAGGATGGCACTGAACTTCTGATCTTTCTCCTCTGCCTCCTCAGCACTGGGATTATGGCTGTGCATCCCCCACAGCTGGCATTATGCAGTGCTAAGTGTGGAACCCAGGGCTTCCTGCTTCCAGGCATCCCCAGCCCAAACTCTGGGAGCTTTGAAATGCTGAAAACATCCTTGGAAAACTCCAGGCGGAGTTTTTGGGTGGAAGAGTCTAGTGGTGTTGGTTCCAGAAACCCTCTATTCCTTGGCAGCCCCCTCACCCCTTCAAATATTGGTGCCTCACTCTGTACCCTGGCTTTGATGGCACCCCTGAAAGGGCACTTAGGGGAATCTGAGAAGTACCCATGAGTAAGATAAATGATGTTTTATCAGTGAAACAGACTTTTCATTTATTTTTATCGATTTTTATGTTTTCACATCGTTAGATATGATCGGCTGGCCCAGGGCGGCATTCCAAGGCACACAAGCGTCCTTAAAGCAAGAGCATGAAAGAGTGTGGTGTTTTATTGAGGTGGACAGGACAATAGATAAATATTTAATCTGTCACACGTTTGTTCAGTAGGGAAGCTGGGGCTGGGGCTGAGTGACTCCCCAGCTGTTCTGTGACTTCCTGGAAACCTCAACAATAGCTTATTGCCCACCGTGGATGCCTGCCCTTGGCAAATATTTGTCAGCATTTCTGAAACCAGCTCCTGGAAGCCTTTCTTTGCTCAGGCCGCTAGGACTACCACCACATTTTCCCTTCTTTGTAATGATACTGGAGGGTAGACACTCTCACTGAATAGGGCACCTGGATTAAAGCCATGAGCCACAAGGTAGCAAGCAATAATCTTGCACTCAGCTAAGATATGGGAAGCCGTGGACTCCATCTCTTCTTTCTGGCTCTCTGTTCACTATAATATGTATGGAAGCTGTGACGTCAGTTTTTTCAACTTGACAATCTAAAATCATCTGAAGAAAGAGGAAGGCCTTGATGTGGGATCACTTACAGAAGGTTGGCCTGTGGGGTTGTTTGTGTCAACTGACGTGGGAGGACCCAGCCCACTCTGGGAGGCACCATTCCCTAGACAGGGGATTTTAGTAATAGAGAAAGCAAGCTGAGCACGGGTCTACAGGCATACATTGCCCTCTGCTTCCTCACTGCCCATGCGAGGAGAGCAGCCGTGTCAAGCTCCTGCTGCTGGCTTTCCTGCTGCCATGCACTGCACCTCGAACAGTGAGCCTGCGTAACCCCTTTCTCCCTTAAGCTGCATCTGTCAGGATATTTTGTCATAGAAATAGGAAAAGAAACGAAGACACTCTACTATCCTGCTTAGGAACTACGTGCTGTCACAAGCATGAACACCTGAGTTCAATCCCCAGAACCCAAGCTTAAAAAAGAAAAAAAGAAAAAAGCTGAGCAGGCCACATGTGCTTGTAATCCCAGAACTGGGAAAGCAGAGGCAAGCAGATTCCCTGGCCAGTCAGCCAAGCCACTTGGCTGGTTCCAGGCCAGTGAGAGAACCTGTCTCACAAAAGAAAAAAGAAAAGAAGGATAGGTAAACTGGGGAAGCAGCTCAGCACAGAAGAATGCTTACTGCTCAAGCATGTGGCCTGAAGTTCAAATCCCCAGAACTCATGAAAAGAGCCCCGTAGGGCCGTGCACTCTTATAGCTCTAGCACCATGGGAGTGGGGGAAAGAGACAGGAGCATCACTGGGGCTTGCTGGCTGCCAGCCTAGCCAAAAATACAGTGAAATTAGGTAGAGAGCAATAAGGCAGGGCTATTCCTCTGGCCTCCATACATATCATGTGAGTACACACACACACACACACACACACACACACACACACAGTAACTATGTAAGTATCTACCCAGGGTGAGAGTGGGGAAGAGGAGAATTGGGCAGAGATCATCTGTGGTGCAGATAGCTCCAGGGCAAGGGAGAGCTCTTCATTATGAGACAGGGCTGCCTGCTCTGACAGCCTCCGTGTAGGGACAGATGAAATCAGCCACAGTCCCTCTGAGTCCCACTAGTTCAGTCCCTCTAGGTCGCTTAACCCCACCAAGGATGGAGAAGGAGGTAGAAGACCATCATAGCTGCACTGTGGCTCCGCACTGAAGGAGACAGCTCCAGAGGAAGAGTAGCCAGGACAGGAAGGCCCCACCTCACTCACGCCTTGCTCAGAGAGAACCCAGTAAACCCAGGTCGGTGAGAGTCATGGCCATGTTCACCCTTCAAAATGTGCCAGAGCCCTGAGGTCACAGCCCCTTTTCCCTGCCCTCTCCTTTCCCTGGAGCAGGCCTGGAAGTCCACACCACGGCGCTGGGCCACCGGCCGCACAGAGGCCGGCTGACCCCTGCCCCCACTCGGCCGCCACAAGTGCAGACTGGGACCTGGGAGTTCTTGGCAGGTTCCAGAAGCGGAGGAGCCACCACAATGAAATCCAGAAGGCTCCACCAGAAGCCAGCAGCTAGGGAACAATTCTGCTAAGTCATAAATGCCTAGAATTCCTCCGCTTTTGCCTTCAGAATCTCTGGCAGCCCCAGACAGTAGCTGAGGATTCATGGACACATTAATTTCTCCTGCTCTGGGAAAGACCAGGCACACAGGAGAAGCCAGCAGACTGAAGCAGGGCTTCGGAGAGGCCTATGCAAGAGATGCTGCGGTGCCTCCCAGAGTGTCATGCTTTAGTCCTCCCACTAGCCCCTTCTCCCCTGTGCTGCACCCCACGCCCCTGGGCCTCCGCAGAAGACGGATGCCAGTCAACACACCCTCCCCTAGAGACCCCAAAATGGTGGCTATGCTCCCGCCAGGTTCTTGTGCTCCCCACAGACGCCTGTGTTCCCCATTAGGGGCTCACTCCCCAGCAAGCTCTTGCTGACAGCTTCACCTCCCAGCCTGCTGGCCAGGAGGAAGGCAGAGGGGAGGCTTCAGGCACTCAGCGCTGAGAGTCCTAGCAACAATCCAGTCCAGCCCTGCTCCAATTCAGATGACACAGCTAGCCACAGGAGGCAAAGCTGATGGGGGAAGAGGCAGGTATTAAGTCCCTCTGGCCTGGCTGGCCTCTGTTCAGGGCCAGTGTTAAAGTGGCTGGCCTGTTGGGCAGTTTCTCAGTGTATACTCGTACTCCGTGATCTTTGCAGCCATCCTGGGAGAAAGACATATTTTATCATATCCTCTCTCTCTCTCTCTCTCTCTCTCTCTCTCTCTCTCGACTTGTATATCTCTGTCTCTGTATGTCTCTGTGTGTCTCTCTGTTTCTGTCTCTGTGTCTCTATCTGTCTCTCCTTTCGTTTTTTTCACTGCCCTGGGGCTTAAACCTAGAACCTCACATGCTGAGCTATAGCACCAACCCTCCATTCACTTCTTTCAAATGGCCAAACCTCTCTAGAGGTGGGCCAGTAGATAACTGAGTGGCCTTGGCTTTGGCAGAGTGACGTCAATGACCACAGCCCTGCTCCAAACCCATGTTCTTCCATGACACATTTCCTCTGTCTCTTTGGGGAATGTGGGGTCTCTGGCTTGCTTATCACCCCCAATAGATCCTTGTGGGTCCAATCCCATGCCATCTTGGGGGAGAAACACCCAGAGAGGCTGTGTGTGGAGGAGGCCCACATCCCCATGAGCTAGTACTTTTCCTTTTGGTTTTTAGGTTTTTGGTCTTTTTGAAACAGGGTCTCTCTGTGTAGCCTTGGCTGTCCTGGACTCACGTTGTAGACCAGGCTGTCCTCGAACTCACAGAGATCCGCCTACCTCTGCCTCCCTGAGTGCTGGGATCACAGGCGTGTGCCACCGCGCCTGGCTAACTTTTCTTGCAGGTCGGCTTCATTTCTCAGGCCAGCCCTGTCAGGGAGTCACTTTAACCCTGATCTACTGAGGATGGAGAGACGGGATTCAAGCCAAATGTCCAGCTGTCCCCAAGGATGTGCCCAAAGCGTCAGAAACATGTCATATTTGTCATACAGTGGACCCAGAACTGGTGACACCTGAGACATACCTAGAGGAGGAGGTGACGAGAACTTGGCAGGCTGGTTATGCTGAAGGAGACGTGCACGGTGGGTTGACTCCATTCACAGCAGCCTGTCATCTAGTTGTGAGTAATTAAGAGAGCGGTATGACAGCTCCGTCAGGACGAAGGAAGAGGCAAGAATGCTAACCCCCCTGACTTGCCAGGACACGCCACACACATGCATCGGAATATAGTGATATACCATTACTGTTCATACACCTAAACACTATTTAAGGACATGGAAATGTTAACTGCTTGACCTGATGATAAAACAAAGATGTAGCAAATCATCATACTATGTCAGAAATATGTTGTGACAGTTTGAATAGGAATGTCCCCCATCGGCTCACATGTCTGAATGCTCATTCCCTAGTTGGTGGCAGTATCTGAGGCTTTAGGAGGTATGACCTTGCTGAAGTGAGTATGTCACGGGAGGTGGGCTTTGAGATTAAAAGCCTCAGTTACTTCCAAATGACTCTGTCTTCTGCTTCCTGCCTGTGGTTGATGTATGCTCCCCGCTTCCTGCTCTGGCTGCCATGCCTGTTTCTTGCCAGGATGGACTCCATCCCTCTGAAACCATGTGTTCAATTTAGCTCTTCAGTAAGTTGCCACCGTCATGGTGTTTTCTCACAGCGACAGGAAAAAGTAACTAATACATGTTATCTTAGTTTTCAAGTGCTGAGAGAAACACCGAAAGCAGCTCGGAGGAAAGGGTTGATTTGGCTGACACTACCAGTTCACAGCCCACCATTGAGGAAAGTCAGACTGGGCACCTGAGGCAGAAACCACAGAGAATGCTGCTTTCTGGCTTGCTCTCTCACCTCTGCACTGACTAACGCACCTTCTAAGGCCCAGGAGCCCTGCACAGTGGTGATACTGTGGGTTGGACCCTCCTACATGAATTAGCAATCAAGGAAAAAATGCCCCAGAGACATGCCTGCAGGCCATCCTGATCAAGTCAGTTTCTGAAATGAGACTCCTTCAGATGACCCTGGGCTGGGTCTGTGTGACAAGTGAAGCTAAGTAGGAGAACAGTACCCTGTCCCTCAGGGAGGCTTGCCCCGATACTACAGTAGGTCTATGTGGTAGCATACTAGGTGAGGTAAGTTTTAAAAGACAGAAGTTAGGTTGATGTTAAACTACAGGACCTGTTTTTGGCCTGTAGTTAGGAATCCCGATTATCAAAGATTCATCAGTCTTGCAGGTGGTGATACCAAGTGTAAGGCTATCATGTAGAGAGGGAAAGGAGGCCCTGCCCACTCACAGATCCAGGTTACTTCGGATGAGTGGTGTTCACTGTCAGCCTGAATAGATTTAGAATCACCTAAGAGACACATGTCTGCGTGAGTCAGGGTTGTTGCTTGGACATTTCAGTCAGAAGGGAAGATGCATCCTAAATGTGGATGACGCCATCACATGCATAAGGGAATCAGACTGAATAAAAGCAGGAAAAGCAGAAAGGGTGTGAGCACCAGTGTTCATTCATCTCTGCTCCCTGACTACACATGAACTGTGATCAGTGACTTCATGCTGCTGCCCCTGTGCCTCCCTGCCATGATGGACTGTGGCCCTTCAACCCGCAAGCCAAACTGGACCCTCTTCCCTTAACATTGTATCTTGTCAGGTTTTTAGTCACTGAGGTAAGAAAGGTAATACATCGTCCATGGCCAGCCATACCTTATCCCTGGACCTATGCCTATCGGGACAACAGCTTCTCCTGAGCCCAGAGCCCAGTGTGTGTTGTGGCTACCTTGCTTGCTTCCTCTCACAATACACTATTCTTCCCAGCATAACTGAGAAACTTGATGGCTATGTTGAAAGCTCAGGAGTCATTTAGATTTCAGAGTGGAAAAAATGTTAGCACACTAGCCTTGGACACAGGCAGATGGAGTCTGCAGGTCTTATGTCCTTTGTGTAACTTAAAGGAAGGAAAAAGAAGAGGAGAGGAGGAAGAAGAGGAGGAACGAAAAGTAAAGAGGAGAGGATAGAGGAGAGGGGAAGGAAAGAGAGGAGGGAAGGGACGGAAAGGGGAAAGGGAAAGAGGAGGGGAGGGGAGGGAAAGGAAATGAGAGGGGCATTCTTAATTGGGAAATTCCGAGGGATATTCAGGTTCTGCAGCTATATCAGGCATATTCTGAGTTCAAGGTTATCTGGGATGAGAGGAGCTTGGGCTGCACCCAAGGATTTTACAGCTATTTATAGCTGCTGTCAATATGTCACTGTCCAAGGGACTCTGTGGCCTTTCCCCTCTGATGTACTGCCTTTCAAGGCCACATACACCAAAAAAAAAAAAAAAAAAAAAAAAAGTGTTATTTGGCAGACCCGACCAGAGACTAGGTACGAGCTTGTCCCTAAAGAAGTCTACTGCTTTCCCCAAAGTGTGTTCGTTTTCAAAAATGCCCTTACATTGTGTATTGCCTTCTAGCAAGACAAGAAATGACCATCCTTATTTACTGTCATGGTTTTGTTTTGGTTTGTTTGTTTGTTTGTTTTTGAGTGCTTCTCTGCTGGAATCTAACCAGAATTCCATTTACTTCTCTAGCACCCAAGAGATATAGGAAACAGTCATCCACATCCGTGGCGCGCCCCCCAGCCAGCCTCACCTGTTTAGGGGTTACCACCATGTGCCAAGCCATTTGCAAGGCATTAGGGTACAAACGTGAACAAGACGCTGCTCGTGTCTCAGGCTTACACAGGATACGTGGGGTGCACCCGTTATCCCAGCTGTTGGGAGGCTGAGGCAGGAGAACTGAAAGTTTAAGGGCCGCTCGAACTACGACCTAATGAGACTTAATTGCCCAAGAACAGATCTGTGCGTCTTGCACTTGCCATCTATGACTGTGACTCTTCTTTAAATTCTTTTTAGAGGTGTACTCATTTTGTGTCAGGTGTATGTTTTGCTCAGAGGTCTGTGCAGCCCATGAGTGCCTGATGCTCTCAGAGGTCAGAGGAGGGCATTGGGTCCCCTGGAACTAGAGTTACAGGTGACTGTGAGCTGCAGTGTGGATTCGGGGAGTGGAACCTGGGTCCTCTGCAGGAACACGAGCTCCTAACCACTAAGCCATCTCTCCAGTGCTAAGTTTTTTAATTACATCTATTTGTTTATCAGTGCACACATGCCATGGGGCATGTGTGGCAGTCGGAGGGCAGCTTCCTGGAGTTGGCTCTTTCCTTTCATGTGTGGGTTCTGGAAGTTGAACTCAAGTTGTCAACCTTGATGGCAAGCACCCTTACCTACTGGGCTATCTTGCCCACCCTGATTATTGCTATTTTCGTATTCTCTACTTAATCTATAGTTCTTTTCTTGTTATTCTCTCTCATTTACTCGGCACACATAATGTATTTTTAACTTTCAAAATGTATGCAGTTCTGTCAAGATTCAGGAGAGGTTTTTGAGTTTGGAAGATAGGAGAATGAATTCAGAGAGGGCTAATTTGCCCACAACTTATTAGTTTCTAGCCAGAAACAAGCTATTGGGTGTCTCTAATTTGGAGCCAACCACCTTCTGTGGGCCTTTCTGAGCCAGCCACCTCTGTATCTCTCAAACCACCAAATGTTCCATATTACAATAAACGAGCCTCCGTGAAGCCAGTATGTGGATAGGTCAAAAGTCATTGTCCATAGATCAGGTTTTATCCATCTCTTTGCTTCATTCCACCCAGTGGAGACTGCCCTTCCTCTACCAAGGGACCCGAGGTTGGTGACTGTCTCATCTACTGGCCCTCGGCTTCATGTCAAGTTCCCAACAAGTAACTCAAAGATGGATGTGTCTCCCATCTCTTCCTACAACCTTCTTCCAGGGACAACCCAATCAAGAAGAGGGGTGGGACCATCTTTCTCTCCTGACTTCATGTATGTGCACATGTGTGTTATAGGCCATGTGTGTGGACACACACATGTGCCCGTGGAGGCCAACCCTCAGCATCACTCTTTAGGTGTTGTCCGCCTTACTTGTGAAACAGAGGCTCTTGTCATGGAGCTCACCCATTAGGCTGGCTGGCCTCAGGAGATGTGCACGGCTGTCACGTCTGCACCGAGATCATGAGCGTGTGCCACCATATCTGACGTTTTCACATGGTTCTGGGGAATCAGACTCAAGGCCATGCTAGCATGACAAGCACTTTAACCAAGTGGGCCATCACCCCAGTCCTCTCGATGGTTTTGAGAAAGAATTTTCCTCAGGTCAGGATCCTGATGAGTCATTTCCGGGATCCTATCTTACTACTATTTTGAACATCAGGCCTTTGTCACAAGCATCATCTCAGCACCTCCAGGAAGTAACTTCTGGGACCTGCAGGCCTGTGGAGCCTTCGGGATCATCAGAAGAGACTAAAACACTAAAGGCAAAAATGGAAGACATTGTTGGCCAGCTTGGCTCAGAAGTCCTTCCAGGGCTATCATGGTACTGGACTGTGACTCTACTCAGAGGCCACTTCCCTCCCACTGTGGATTGAAAACTCTTTCTGCCCTTAAAGCATATCGTCTCGTCTGCCCATCATCAAGAGTAGGACAAGGCAATGAGTCACCCATCATTCACAGGAAACCCATTTTAATGGCTTTACCCCACAGGTCTTAGCGCCACGGACGTGTCTAGGATCCTGAGACCCCTGGAGCACATGAGTTTATTCATACTGAATCTGAATGTTTGCCTTAGGGGAAAGAGTGACCCAGTAGACCCAGTACCTATTGCTCAAACTTCCGGCAAGTCTGGCCAATCATCTCCCACTGGGCTCCAGGAGCCCCAAAATCCTCAGAAGCTGGGCCCAGGATCAGCAGAAACCCAGCTTCTGCTGCGTTCCCATGCATTTCCACACATCCTGTCTGCCTGCCCATACGCCCTGCCACCTGGTCTTTTCAGAGACAGAGAGGCAGGTAGTCCAGGCTGGCTGGAATTCATGCTCTGTGTCCCCAAGGGTGCTCTTCAACTCCTGAGTGCTTCACCTCCTTCACCTCCTGAGTGCTGGGATCACAGGCGTGCAGCACTGTACCCAGAGCAGGCTAGGCCAGCATTCCACTAACAGCTGCCTCCCTTGCCTGTTTCCTCCCCTTTCCTCAGCTGAGTGTTCTCATCCCAGGCTTCCTTCTTGGGGTCTACAGAAGGATTTCTTTGCTTGTGGTCATGCTTATACGGCAGACAAGCAAAGGACTGATGTTCAGACAACAGCCAAATTCAAACCCTGAGACTTTGGCTTACCAGTGGTTCGCCCTAAGGAAGAGTCAGTCTTTCTGAGCTCAGTTTTCCCTTATTAATATTCCCCACCTCTGAGGGATATTGGTGAAATAAATAAGGTCTGTGGTCTAGGGAGCCTAGTGGAAGCACAGCTCCCGCTTGATCCACCACACAGCCCACCCAAACGGACTTTTTTGGTGCTTAACACAGTTGTCTTAACTTGAAATCCACACTTTTCCAGCCTCCTGGGCTGCCCTGAGGAGTTCCCTACGGTCCCATTTTAGTGAAGAAGGAAGTCAGAAGCTGAACAGTCAGTCAGCAGGGACCAGGGAGAGCTATGAGGTAAGCCGGATGCTTACATGGCTGTTGGCTCTGTCTGGAGTAGAAGGAAACCTGGAATCACTGCAAGTTCATCACAGCAGCTGGTCCAAGCAAAACCTGCCAGACCCGAGTACAGGCCAGCTCTGGATCGCCGCGATAGCAGCGGCCTTCTGAGAGGCGAGCAAGAATTATTTATCTAACGTTTTTCAGTCCCAACCAAGAATTTTCTTTGGCTCAGGACAATGTCAAGGGCCAGCTCTCATTTGCACGGAGCTCATGACATGATTCGCATCTCTGACAGCATTCGGAGACTTCTTAGAAAGACATGCATTCTCTGTCTGCTTTCCACGGGTCCCCGTCTCATGATTCAGGAATAATTATTCATCCAGGAAAGCTAATCCTCGGGTCTCATTTGTGCTTGGATTGTGCCAGAACCGCCCATATAAGCATGCTGTAATTTCCCACGGCGTGCAGTCTGGGCATCACGAAGAGAGCCACCAAGGGCCATTTACCCTCCTTCCAAATTGGCAGTCTTTGTCTACTTGAACCCATGTTAACCAATGTGGCACATTTTAATGCATCTCACTGTGTCAAGCTGTGGCAGCAAATTAGAGTGCAGATCTTAGCAGCTGCTTCTAGAGCGGCTGTCTGGAATCGGCTCGGCATCCCCAATGCTTCATGCCAGCCACGGAAAAATGTGCCTATTATATGTCCTGGAGAGGTTTCAAGACTGCCATGCCTGGCTTAAAATGTAGCCATTTGTGTGATTGTGTGTGCTCACACCCTCAAATGTCTGTACATGTGAACACACCTGAGAACAACCTCGGATGTTAGCGCTCAAGAACTGGCTACTTTTTCTTGGCGCAGAGTTCCTTTACCTGGAACTCAACAATTAGGCTAAACCAGCTGGCCAGAGAGCCCCAAGGATCCACACCTCTCTACCTCCCCAGTCTGAGATTACAGACGCACTCTGTGGAGCCTGACTTTACAAATTTTTCATTTATCTATCTATCTACGTGTGTGTGTGTGTGTGTGTGTGTGTGTGTGTGTGTGTGTGTGTGTGTATGTGTGTGTGTGTGTGTGTGTGTACATGGGGGGGTGTTGGGAGAGGCACATGAAGGCCACTGAGCTGGAATGGAGGGCAGAGTATAACTTGCAAAAGTCAGTTCTCTCCAGCACTATGGGTTCCTGGGATTGAACTCAGGATGTCAGGCTTGGTACCTTTACCAAGTACCTTTACGCAAGTACCTTTACCCACCTAGCCAGCCTCTTCATATGGCTGCTGCTGCTTCTTCTTCTTCTTCTTCTTCTTCTTCTTCTTCTTCTTCTTCTTCT